>NC_081555.1:4654008-4869008 GCF_963082655.1 Stomoxys calcitrans | reverse complement strand
CACACATTTACAAAGAAAAATGTCCTTTGGCATCAAAAAATCTAGGAGTTATAAAATATTTACAAACTCAATTTCTATAAGACTTTAACTTTCATTTTATTTCAAGTCATAGTTAATCTTCCCTAAACGTTAGAGCATTTACGTCTCACCAAAGCAGTCTTTTCATACTAAATCAGTGTTTTCTTAACAAATCCTATGACATTTGGTTAGCTAAACGGATTTGCTTGTATTCCATATTAACAAATCCTTGACTATTCCTTGGACAATCAGAAAATCTATACAGCATTGTTGTAAGTAATTGAGACTTTCCCCGATTTTCCCTTTTCTTTCTTATTTTTATAACCTTATCCATACAGAAAACCTAAGATGCCCAAGTGTGTAGTTTTTGAAACCCTCTAGGAAAATGTTGCCTAAAACCAGTTGAACTAACAATGTAAGCCCAGTCGACATCTTGCATTAGGAAATGGCTAAAAATAAGCTGGAGTTGAAAAGAAAAGCAAGCAAAAGCATGTACACAGGTAAACTATGCTCCTGTCATAAATGTATCCATAAAATATGACAACGTGATAAGGATTTATATGAGCTCATTGGACAAATCCTGTGTTGGCTGTAAACCAACAATTCCAGTTATCACCATCGAGTCTATGAAAACATAGAAACCCAAGTGAAGAAGAGGATTTTTACGACAGCGGCGCACACTTACTCAAGAACAAGTCTAACCACCATACCAAACGTCAATGCACCTCGAGTAATTGATAATACAGGTAACCCCACTAGCGTTCAAGTGCCGACAATAATAACAAGCAGCATTGAGTGGGCTTAAATATCTGCCAGTTTTAGCAGACCACTGTGCATGCTTTTGTGTGGCGAGGAGCCAAGTTATTTGCATTATGCGCCTGAACTCTCTAAGTGGTAATTTAGCCTTGAATTTAATATGTGGTGCTAGTTTGCAAAATAGTGTGAGCGAGTATGTGTGTGTGCGATTGTTTGAGTACTTTTTTAAGAGAGTGTTTGTGTCAAAAACAATGTTGCCATTTTGCTGACGGGTTTCAGTTCTAGAAATAGAGGTTTGACGAAGACTGACAATTTTTTATTCAAATAAATGTTATTATTGAAGACCACCGTAGTGCAGAGATTAGTGTGGGTTCCAATTCTGGCGAGAACATAAAATATTTTCAGCGGCGTTTTTCTCCTTTTAATGCTGGCGACATTTGTGAGGCCCTATGTCATGTACAAACTTCTACCCAAAGAGGAGTTGCAACGCGTTACGCCGTACAGACTCGGCTACAAAAAGGGAAGTGCCTTATACTTGAATTGCACAGCAATCATTGATATATGAGAAGTTTGCTCATGTTCCTAAATGGAATGAATGTCCATGGGCAAAATTTGCTATTTTACGTTATTATAGATTATTTTATTTACAATTTGGGATGGGAGTGAGCTCTTTACTCCTCGTAAAGAGCTCACTTGCCTGTGGTTAGGACAGGACAGGGCACTATGGACCGATTTGGCCCATTTATAATCCTAACCGACCTACACTAAAAAGAAGAATTTGTGTAAAATTTCAAGCATCTAGCCTTACTCCTTCGAAAGTTAGCGTGCTTTCGACAGACAGACGGACGGACATGGCTAGATCGACTTAAAATGTCATGACCATCAATAATACATATATTGGGTTGCCCAAAAAGTAATTGCGGATTTTTTAAAAGAAAGTAAATGCATTTTTAATAAAACTTAGAATGAACTTTAATCAAAGCAAAGCTAAAGCAAGCTAAAAGTAACAGCTGATAACTGACAGAAGAAAGAATGCAATTACAGAGTCACAAGCTGTGAAAAAAATTGTCAACGCCGACTATATGAAAAATCCGCAATTACTTTTTGGGCAATCCAATATAACATAGAGAATTAGTTTGTAACACCCAAAAGGAAGAGAGATAGACCCATTGATAAGTATACCGATCGGCTCAGAATCACTTTCTGATTCTATTGAGCTATGTCCGGCTGTCCATGTTAATTTGTGTACAAACTACAGGTCGCAATTTTCATCCGATCATCTTCAAATTTAGTATGGTCATGTTTTTAGGCCTAGAGACAAAGCCTATTGAAATTGGAAAAAATCGGTTTAGACTTGGCTATAGCTCCCATATATATGTTCGTCCGATTTGCAGTAATAATGCAATAAAATGGTCATTTGTAAACCGATTCTCTCGAAATTTGGCAGGAAGGATTTTCGTATGACTCCCAACATTACAGGAGAATTTCAAAGAAATCGGTTCAGATTTGGCTATAGTTCTCATATATATACCCCGGTTTTTACTCCAAGAGCCACTGCAAGCGCGTTGATTTAACAATCTTCCCAAAATTTTGTACAACGCTTTCCTTGACGACTTTCACAATGTCTTTAAAGTTTACTCGAAATCGGTTGAGATTTAGACATAGCTCTCATATATATATGCGTCCGATTTGCAGTAATATTGCAATCAAATGGGTATTTCTTAATAGATTCTCCTGAAATATGTCGGGAAGGATTTTCTCTTGCTTTCCGACTTTATTGATGAATTTCATAGAAATCGGTTCAGATTTAGATATAGCTGTCATGAATGTATATCGCTCGATTTTCACTTTTAGAGCCACTACAAAAGCATTTTTTGACTAATCTTGCCAAAATTTTGCACAACGCTTTTCTCGACGAGTACCACATTATCAAATTTTGGGTAAATTGGAATAATGTTGTCATTTGTGAACCGTAGTTATTACAGTTTGAACGTATTTGCTCGAAATGTGATACGTATGGTTTAATAAACCATCTGAAATTATTCAGAATTAGACATAGCTCCTACTTTGTACCTATAGGGTAGGTGTAGAGTATTAAAAAGTCGGCACCGCCCGAATTTTGCCTTTCCTTGCTGGCTTTTTATTTGATTTTATTTTTGTTTTTATTTTATTTTAATACATTATTATATGCTTGTGGCAACCCTGGTGTCAGCATATTTTTCTTTATCTATTAATAATGCATTCATACATGAGCGTATTTATCTTGGATGCAACAACAACTACAACACCATTAAATATAGCAGTGAGACTTTAATATTTGCTGTTGTAGTTTTGCTGTTAGTTGTCTTCTAAGGCTCTTATCTCGCTTTCCCTCGGGTAACGATGACGATACCTGCTGTGTTTATGAGTTTCGTGTTTTTATTTTGTTGCTATTGTTGTTGTTGTTGAGTTTCTAACATTTCAAAATCTTTACATTCCTGAGTCTTGGCATTGTTGTGTTGTTTGGTGCTCGAGGTTTGCTGTTCCGTTATTATTCACAGCTGACAATTCTCATCTGTTTTGCATGACACTCTGTGACTGTTACAGTAAAAATTTGTAATTGTTTGTCTTTATGGTGAGTGTGTGTCAGAGAGCGCGGGCTCTGTCTATGTATATGTAAGTGTAAGTGTGTGCTTGAGTGTCTAAATCACGGGTTAGTACAAGTCTTCCTTATGCCTGTCTATCCGCACCGCTGTTTGTTAGTTTGTCCGTCCATAGTAGTTGTCTTCTTCAAGTACATGCGATTAAGTACTTCTTAAGTGCCAGATTTCCTTTCTGCGCTATGTTGTAGACATGTCCTCGACCGCCTGGCATAGGGAAAACGGCAACGACAACAAGAACAAGAACAGCAAGAGCGATAACAACACCACGACCAAAGACTGCGACAATTGTTTGTCATTTAAAATGTCCTTGAATTGTGTTATAAATCACACCTCAACGATAGCATTCATATACAAACGCAATCTCTCGCTTACATAGGCACACACACACAACAGCAACGCACATTTACATTTGTACTCTTACACAAATACTCAAAAGCCTAACAATCGTTGTTATTTACAACCAATGTAAAATTTCCATAAAGGACAAAAGAACCGATAACAGTATTTTACATTTTGAACTGATATCACCGAAGCTGAAGCCATCACCCCCTCCCTCCCGCTGCCACCAGCAGGCAAAGCCGTGTTGTTGGGCTTAGGTTGCCTGTGATGCCCGGCCCAGAGTCAGCAATAATAATAAAATACACAAGGAAATGCGATAAGTTCGGGCGAGCGAGCGGGCGAATGAACGGGCCAGCTAAATGTGAAATAGCCAGCCCACCGCCGCCTTATTTCTTACATTCAAACAAACATTCCACAGTAACAAAGATGTTGGATATAAATTATATGCCATAAACTAAAATGTTATCGATAACTTCTATATTTTGTGAATCGCGCTCATGACTATCAAACGCAATAAAAATACATTGGAACATTTTACAAAATTCTCAGTTTGATGGGCAATATCTTTGTGTGCGCACACAAGTCCAACATTTAAATGAAGAAATATTTCACCAAAGCCAAAGGTTAGATACTAGGATTAAAGGCTATCTGAAATAGAATCGATAAATCCTAGAGCATGCAAAATGTCACGCAATTATCACAAGACAAATATCTAACGTATATAGTTTTGATTTTGATACTATGCTGAAATCCATAAATCTTTTTATGGGTAATACTTTTTTCGCCTAGGATATTTGTTGAAAGGGGTAATTTTTGCAATTTTGTAATACTTTGCATGCTGTATATTCCAATAAAGGCAAGGTAAAAGTAATTTTATATAAATTGAGTAGATATTAAAATTTGATGCTTATTTGTTCTCATATAGAGAAAGACCATATTTTTTATGTTTGTGTCGAAATAAAATTTTATAGGAAGCATAAAAATCTAAACCCAATCAAAGAGTCAAAAGTCAGCGTGAAGATACTTACATATGTTTCATATAGGAAACAAAACACTGTTGAGGGTAGCTTCGGAGACCAGCTGCATGAGAGTCCCATATGAAATGCTTGTAAAACCACTAGCCGCTGACTCTTGACTCGTTGATTGGGTTTAGACTCTAATTTGTGACATGATGTTACTAAAATGAAAAATTTTACAAGAATTTTTCTTTTGAAGTGACTAAGTTGCTTTCATATAAATTAGAGCTATCGGAGTCAAGTTTTGATTTGTAGTGAACGGTCATCATTAGAGCGTAGAATAACATTTATTATCGGGTGCGTAAGCCTCATAGTCTCTCAAATTCGTGATTTAAATATCTCTGAAAAATCCCCTTGGAGGGAAATCTTGTTAAGAAATATGAGACTGTCCGGTCTTTCATTCCGAAATCTGTTTCCGAAGGTACTTATTCAGTTATCTTAGCCACCACACCACATTTAAATTTACAGAAGCCTACACTTGACCCAAGAATGATTATTTTCGACCTCACTTTTTACAGTATATCGCAATTATATGTTACATAGACCAATCAACCAATGAGCCAGAGAGATATTTCCCTTAATCTCAGGGCAATACTGCCTCCAGAGCCTCACATGGTGTTCCTTCCTTTGCAGCTGTAATATACGGAGTAGCTTTCCTTTGTATTGCTCTATTGCTTCTCTTGAACATCGTCGGAATGTGGGTAGCGTTGTATTGCTCTATCGTTAATTTCATGGCGTGTGTTCCAGGGATATTCGTCTTCTTATCCCTGCCGTTAAGATGTTCACCAGGAATACAAAACTTGCCAGAAACTCACACCCATTTGTAATTGATTGGCCAGTCCACCGAACCATGCATTACCGAGAAAATTATTTTTCGCCCGAACCATTCGTATGTGGAATCGACTTCTGGCTAATGTCTTTCCCACCGACATTGACGTTCAGAAATTTAAGACTAATATCAATAAACACTACTCCCTCTTTCCAACCCTTAACTTTCCTAATTGCCAACGCAATGCGCTGCATATATAGGGGACATACACTGCGTGTAGGTTGCGTGAAAAAAAAGAATCCAGGGTTTATTTCTACGCCCCTTCAACCGTTGGATTGAAAATTAGGCACAGCTTAATCTTTCGCAAATATTTCCCGAACGGAAGAATTTTTGAAACCATCCGTAGGGAATTTTGCCTTTTTAGTACTTTTTTGTCATTGGAAGTGTTATTGACCGGCTTGTTGATTTGGTGGATCGAAAATTTCTATTGCGCAAGGAATTTCTTCAAGAATCCTCAGCGTATGTATATTTTTTGGTACCATTTTTGTGAAAGGAAGTATATATCCGTAATACTTCCAGCAAACATTTTCTGACATAACGATGTGTTAGCTCCAACATTTTAAATACCAAAAGAATTATTGATTTTGGCATTTAGATTACACGGTGCGCCTGAACCAAATTTAAATAAAAAGGTCTTACACCTTGAAAATTAATTGAGATTCTGAATTTTCAATGTTCATAGACGTGAAACACAAAAAACTAAAATAATCTCTAGAGAGATTTCTAAATAAATCCACGGCGCCCCGGTAGCCGAGTTGGTAGCGTGCTTGGATTACCAGTGCAGGGGTCGTGGGTTCGATTCCCGCCAGAAGACTTGGTCTGTCGCTACTGTGGTAGCGCAATGGACTTAAAATTGTCTAAGTGAGTTTGTAAAGGACTGCCACTCTTACCTAACGTAACCTTAATTGTGACAAAATTTTCAATAGAACTAAAATTGTTTACACAATTTCCTACAACACAAAATTTTCCATAGAAATAAAATTTTGACAAAATTTTCTATATAACAAAATGTTAACAAAATTTTCTATAGAAATAAATTGTTGACAAAATTTTCTGTAGAAATTAAATGTTGACAAATTTTCTATTTTGTTGTGGGCTCATACGCATAGGTCCACGATTCACCACCTGTGTCGATTTTATAAACGTATTTTGAAGCGCCGCGATCGTAGTTTTTTAACATTTCATCGCACGAATCGACACAAGCCTTTTTTGAGTGATTTTCAAATTATGCACAGTCCAAAGAAAAAATTTTTTTACGGCAAGGTGTTCATCTGGTATAGCTATCTGGAGGATCATGGGTGGGCCTGGGGGTCTACTTTGAGAATCCTGAGACTGAGATCTGTTTTCGAATGCCTGACCATAACACGATTCTGTAGGCGGAGACCTGGTGATCACGAAATGCGTGAGGTGGTATAGTGTTCCCAAGAGGACGTCGAGTGTGAACATCTTTACGTACAGAGGTTAAGGTGTGGGCCACGAATGGGCAACACTGTGGAATAACGAAACGGTTGTTAGGACGACAAAAATCCTATGGGGAGATCTGGATTTTGAGAAGACAAGGCTATTACCGAAAGGAAGTAAGCAGGATGTCAGTAAAGCTTTCGGTATTATAACAAAACACATAGGACTACGAGCCCACTTATGCAAAATCGGTGCGGTAAATGACAGCATGTGTAGGTAAGGTTGAAAAGAGGGTACGGACATTAATCCGCCCCATGCCACTGTGGACATATACCTAAGGAATTCCTAAATTAAAATTTTCTTTTTCGATGTTATTTTCTAGTATTTAGAGCGCACAACAAGCCGATTACAGGCTTAGATGTATGTTCATTGTACAACTTCTTTTCAACCTAACCAAATTCCATTTTTTTGTCAAATTAATTTTATCAAGTCACTGTTAACACAAATGATGGTCGTACGCCAAAGCGTCCATAGTGGGTTAGGTTAGGTTAAGTGACAGTCTGCCATCAGACTTACTTAGACGTTTTCGTCCATTGTGATGCCACAGGAACAGAAGAAGGAAGATGCCATCTAGTTCCTACCGTTGAACCATCCACATCGCTTTAAAAAGCCCAATAACTTGCGAATGTTCGCATCCGCTAATTCACACAGGTTCTCAAAGAAATGAGAACCTATATTGAAACTACTTCTGACTGCTAGTGCGAGACACACGCACACACAGAAGGTATTCTATCGATGTCCACACAGCTTCTGCAAAAGTCGTTGCTGGCAACCTTCAGTCTGTCAGCATGTTTTCCGATTTGACAGTGACCTGTCATGACGGACACAATGACTGAGAAGTCTGTTTTAGCCAATGACAGCAAATCGGTAGACCTCTTCAAGTCTAGATTAGGCCATATAGTTTTGGAATGCTCACAGCCCCCTCTTTGTGACCATCTATCATTCGTTGTCCTTCGGGCCTTGTCCAGAAAACTTAGCTTACAAGTCGCTAGAGGCATACCCACAGATTCCAGTATCCCTGGAATATGTGGGTATGCCTCTCACAAGCTCGTCCGCTTTACAATTCCCTGGGATATCTCTGCGGCCCGGCACCCAGAACAGGTGAATTTTGAACTTTTCAGCCATCTCGTTGAGAAAAGATTATGCTAGAAAATGTCAAACCTTTCAAAGGAATTTGGAAGGATTGCCAGAAACTTAGTAGTATATTGATAAAATATTTTATACAAATGTTTCTTTAGGAAGAAATTTTGGCATAATTTTTCTATACCTTTTTTTTATTAAATTTGACAGTGTTTAGGTATGTGTGACGTATATAGACCATTTTGGTTCAATTTGACTTCGAGCAATAAGGGCAGTATTAAGATTTAAATTTTAATGAGATACTTGAATATAAATTTTTCCCCTTAACTTCAATCCAGCAAAAACTGCCGCAGATGCAATAGCAATGCCTCTTTGCTTATAGTGTTTTCTAACCATTTCGAATGCAAAAGTTTTGTTTTTTTTTTCAAGACGCACAACATTTTTGTTGCCCTGAGAAGCGTAATTTCTCAAAGTTTATCAAATTGTCAACAAAGAATGAAAATAGTTACTGTTGTGTTGAATCCTCTTATCTTAAGTACAATGGATGTGGTGCGGCAAAATTCCAGCAACTGCTGCCGATGGCTGCTGGATGCTACTCCAGCATTTTGTGGGTCAATATGTGAGTGTGGGAACACAAACACTTTGCGGGGATATAAAAGGGGACAACAAAAAACACAAACTTTGTTTTATATATATTTTTGCAAACAGAGAGGAAAAAAACAAGAAAAAACGAAAACAATCACAGAAACTAAATATGGAAAAACTTTAGAATTTCTTATCAAAACAAGACGGGTAATAAGAAAAAAAAAATAGATCGGTGGAGACAAATGCCACTAAGAGCCTGAAAATGCACACACAGCAGACCCCGACAAAGAAAATGGACAGTTGTGCCGACATTAGGAGTAGTTGAAAAGTAACAGTTTTTTCCTTTTGTTGTAATTGTAAGTTTTTGTTTGCTTTGTCTGTCCTAAAGGAAATGCCGCCCTAACAAAGGAAGAGTTAAAGTTTTGAAAGTTTTGTATAATTAGCAGAGTTGTTGCATGATTTTATGTTTTGTAAGTGTGCACCACAATTTTAACAAAACACACGTCCCAATTTATGTGGACGACCAAATAAGGGAAAAAAAAACAACATGAAAGGAAAGAGATTTGCCGCTATGCTTTCATTAAAGACGATGCTGCGTTGAGAGAAGCTTATCTCACCCAAGTCGATGAGTTGGGTGGAAAAAGATGTGCTACATACTTATATTAAATGTTATAAAAATAAACTCACCTCGAGATAAACATCGCTGTCCGGATTGAAGGTGTCATTAACCCGCTGAAATGTGTAGTTCACATGCGGTATCGAGTGTAAAATTCTAACAAGTATACTGGGCTGCTCCATTCTGGTATTCTGGTTGTTGTCTGCTATGCTAAGCCAAGCTAAGCTAAGGTGAACAAAACGTCGAAGACGACGTTTGTTAAGGAGTGTGGGGGAGTGGGGGGGTTGGTTAGATGAGTTTAGTTCAGGAGGGGGTGGTGGTTGGCTGGCCGGTGGGTGATTTCCTTTGCTATGCTCCCAAAAAGGAATCTCACTCACTCAAAAATCCCACCACACACGCACACACTCTCGTCGCCAGCAGACTCACAAATGTTGGTAGCTGGATGCTCTCACTTGTAAGGCTAAACTCTTTTTGTTTTTGTTTCTTTTTTTTTCGCTTAGCGTGCCACCAGCGTTCTGAGATTGGTGATGCTGTTTAGCATCCACAGCAGCAATAGAAGCTCTGGCTCTGGCAATGCTGTGGTGAACAGTAATAATTATAACAACAACAAGAGTTGGGAGAAGAATTTTTGATATCTATGTATAACAACAAATGATTACGATTTTTGACGTCACATGGACATACACTTTCACGCAATTTAGCAGCCCTTCAAGCCACCAGCCCCATTAGTCAACCAGCTATTCAATCATTTACGGTGTTGGGCTGCTGTTTGTTGTTTGTGCTGGGAACATGGATGTCGCATCTGTTTTGCAAGCAGACCAAAAAGAACTCAAGGATGCGTTTTGGGGCAATCTTTTCTGCTTTAAACTTTGGTGTTTTTCCTCTCTTTAGTAAGGGCAACTGTAGTAGTCTGCTATATGTTGTTGTTGTTGTTGTTATTATTGTTCTGGTTCACAGGATATTTTGTTTGTCTTGTTGTTGTTGTTTTTTTTATTTGAGCTTTTTTTCATTTTTTTTTTTTGTATGGATATTTCTCAAGGGATTTCTTTCACTTTTCGTTTTTTCAGCATTTCTTTCGTTTTTTCTGCTATTTTTCGTGCTAATGAGAACTTTGTGACGTTTCGTTTAGTTTGCGTTGTTTTACACTTTTCGTATTTATTTTTTCTTATTTTTAGTATTTACAAACTTTGTTTCTTTATTTTATGTAACAATAATCCACCCAGGAGTGTTGAGTGTTACAACGACAACGAAGTCGACGACGTAGAATAAGAAGAAGAGATGGCAGCAGCATCAGATATTTTCACACAGATCAAGGGAGCAGCAGCTCTTCTATGTGGAACAACAGAGGAGAACAAAAAAAAAACAAGAACAAGAACAAGATGAATTTTGGTACATGTGGCAATAGTAGAGTACGCACGCAAACCTAACGTATGTACGTAAGGCTAACGTACGTACGTACTCAGTAATGTTAGTAGCAGCAGCAACAAAAACAATAACATCAACATTGGCAGCAACAATGACAACAACGACAATTATTGCTAACAATGCTGTTTGTTTCTTGCTGCCTGCTGTCTAGTGCCCTGCCCCACTGGCTCCCTTGTTCACTGGTGTGCTCGTTGCTCGTTAGGTATGTCGGTCGGTTGGTCGGCCGTTTTGTTGGTCGTTTGTTTGGGCCTCGTTGTTCTGGTGTGCGCTGCTGTGCTAGATTTTCACTTTCGTTTTCACACCCAAAAATATGTACTTATACAACAACAACAAGAACTACACACCATCAACATAAACACCCCAACCAACAGCAACAGCAACAATACAAGCCAAACCAAAGGAACATAGAACCCCAACTAAGGGGCTGGAGGTTGGGGAGAGGGAGCAAGTAGCAGTATTCTTTCGAATGTATGAGTTATCGTCGTTACACGGCGCACTTACACATAAATTACACTTATCACGCACTATTTGGACCTTTTTTCGCTGCTACTCACTCACGAAGTGAAGCACAGACACACGCATAAACGCTCACAATTTTTTTTTGTTAACTTTTTGCATTCCAATTAAAGATATCTTTTCAATCAATCATTTATGCCACCATATATAGTAGAGAACTTGTAGGGAATTTTGTATGCCCTCTTTTTTTTCTTCTTTTTGTGGCTTTTGTTTTGCAATTTTTTCCAATGCCTCTCTCTCTCTGCTTGTGCCTTCAACCTGAACACTTTCTTCTTTTTCCACACCAATTTTTTTCTTTTTAATATTTGCTTGGCTATTTTTAATCCTGGCGTTTAGCGAGCGCCGCACAACGATGTTCTTTCCTTCGCGTATCCGTGCGTTTTGCTCACATTTCTCACTCAAGTCCTACTATTCACCGTACGTTGAAGTCAGTCTTGTTTGCTTTGGTGAAAACAGTGCTCACACACATGTCAGCGAAGAGCCATAAGCCTCACCAGGAGAGTGACGACAAATGGCACAGAGAAAGAGAGTGAGAGAGAGAGCGAATCAGTTTTACTACAAACCCCGCACATCAGCCAGCCTTGTTTATCAAAGGAACAGCGACGTAGATGGTAGTGGTGTGGTGGTGGTTTTGAGGATTTTTTCAATTTTCACCACTCTAGAGATTGCCTTTGAGCAGAGGCATCTTCTCGGTCCGTTGCTCTCTTTTGCTGTTCGCAGGATATTTGTGTTTTTATTTTGTGTGTGCGGCGAATTTATAGTATTTGGGTTGCCATCTATCAACTGCAAGAAAAAGAAAACAAAGGGGGGAAATAAATAAAACGACTGATAACAACACACACACATTATTAGGAGAGGTTTTTATTTATTGGGGACAGATGTATGTTTAATGTTTGTTTTGGTATTTCCAACGAAAAAAAAATCCATCCATCGCTATGTATCGCTTGAGTTGTTTGAGGCATGTAATCAAAATATAGATCTACTTGAGAAGAAACTTTTCAAAAATCTCAATGTTCAACTTTTTGATTTAATGATAAATTATATTTTGTTTTAAATTGGCCATAGACAAAATTCTTGTTGTCTTGTGCTTATAACTAGGTAGGCGTTCTGTTATTAACTTCTTGCGAACAAAATTTTCTTAAGACATTTGTGACTGACTGCCTGTAATAAAGTACCTCTAAATCACACCTGACCACACATGACAACATCTTAACAGGTGTATGGTGAAATCTATGATTCTCTATGTATGCCATAGGTTATATAATTTTTTTTTTGACTACCTGTGTCTTTCAAAATTTTTTGTAGTTCATAGCCAGCTGAATTTTAGGTCAATGGATATGTTGTTCTTGTCGTTGTTTAGATATGTGAAATATGTGTTAATTGCCCATGAATTCCATATTATTCTGCGGCTAAGGCCAGTTAAATTTGTTTTCAGATTGAGAAAGTCGCAAATGGAGTTATAGCGTGTCGTATGATCAGCAATTACAGATTGCCAAGAATTGGATAAGTCATATAATCATATAAGTCCTGTGTAATTCAGGTACAAAAACTAAAAACATGTATCGAAAAGACTCTTTTTGCTATGAGACAATTTCTAAGATATTTGATTTCCTGTTTATACCCTCCACCATGAGATAGGGGTCTTACTAACATTATTATTGCGTTTGTAAAACCTCGAAATATTGGCCTAAGACCCCAGAAAGTAAATATATTCTTGATCGTGGTTACATTTTTAATCGAACTATCAATGTTCGACTGTGCTTCCGTTCGTTCTTTTGTACTTCGGCCCGTCCGTCCCTTCATCCATCTGTATTTCCGTCCGTCCCTCTATATGTATGTCTATCTGTCTATTCAACCGTCCACAAGTCGAATGCACGCTAAATCCCGAACGAGTAAAGTTAGCCGCTGGAAATTTTACAAAATTGCTTGATGTAGGTCGGTTGCTATTATGAATGAGCCATGTTAAGACATAGCCCCCATATAAACCGATATCGCAATTTTATTACTTGGGCCTCTAGAGGGTCCAATTATTAAGTGATTTAACTGAAATTTTGCACAATGTTTTCTACTATGATCTCCAAAATCTATAACATGAATCGCGTATAAACCGATTCTTAATCGATTTGGTTGAAATTTTTGTAGTTACTGTTATGTTGATTCATAGGGCCATAATCTGATAGTCATCGTCACCCACCAAATTTCAGTTAAATTTTATAAGAATTTTGAACTTCATATGATCAATTAGTAAATTGGAAGATTTTTATGGAAGCTATATTAACATGGTCTTATTTGGCCAAAATGAAAATGAATGTCCCAAAAGAAGCCAGATGAACATAGAAAACACAATAAATTTCTGAAACATTTTGATTATTTTCAACATTATCTCCTTTTAGCAAATTAAACTTTTTCCAACGATTTTTTTTATCTTTGATATTCCGTTTGTGCTAAGAGCTGTCTAGCACCTTAAAACTGTCATTAACCACAACTTCCAACTCTTCATTACGAGCATATTTTCTTTGGCGACCCTTTTTTAAGTTTGAAAACAAAAAAAAAAAAAATCCGAGCGAGCTACATCTGGCGAGTAAGATGCGTGTTGAAGCGATGGAAATGCAAATTTTGCCCATGAACATTCCACTAAGGAACAGGGGCAAACTTCTGACATATCAATGAGTGCAGTCCGATTCAAGTTTTAAGGTCAACGATAAGGGGCCTCCTCTTTGGAGAGAAGTTTTACATGGCATAGTACCTCACAAATGTTGCCAGCATTAGGAGGGGAAAACCACAGTTGAAAATTATTTCTGATGGTCTCGCCAGGATTCGAACCCAGGCGTTCAGCGTGATAGGCGGACCTGCTAACCTCTGCGCTATGGTGGCCTTCAATGATGCGGTGCTTAAGCGATTCAAACTTTAATTCATGGAGCTTTGCCATAGCAATGGTGGACGACAAATTTTTTCCTTATTAACAAAGTTACTAAGTGGTCCTATAAAAAAACATCTGAAACCGTGGCGGCTTAAAATTTAAAAAACATGTATTAGAATGTTGCACCTTTGCACAAAAATAATTTCATACTACAACCGCCATCTATATATCAGGTCAGCTACTTTTGGGATCGCTCTCATAATATGGGACTATGACTATGATGTGAAGTATTTGGGTACCGCTTAAAACACAGTAACTGACAATGCAAACATTTGTAGCCTCAAATTCTGTTTTCCTCTGTAACTGGCAATGTCAAGCTGTACTTCGAACCATTCATCATCTTGGATCTGGGTTGCATCCAAGAAGATGATTAAGGGATGAATGTAGTCAGTTTTAGACAGAAAAATACAAGCATCGTTTTCCAGGCGGAGATCTTTTCGTATTTGGAGCTCTTGAAATCAGACATGGGAATCTTAAGCAACAAGGGATAGTAAAGCAGTTCTTTGTGCGTTAAGATTGAAAGTTTTTATACACCACTACTGTGATGCAGGTTATTTTAACTAAAACTTAGTGCATTTGTTTGTAACACTCAGAAGTAAGTCATCTAGACCCATTGGTAAGCATAACTATCGACTCAAAATCACTTTCTGATTCGATTTGGCTATGCCTGTCTGTCTGGCCATATTAATTTGTGAACCAAGTACAGGTCGCAATTTTTATCCCATATACAAGTTCGAACAGCAAAACCGGTTCAGATTTATGTGACGTGATAGTTGTGAGAGGGTGCGATAACATCCTGCACTTGGTCATGTGTGCGGTGCATCACGCACCATGTAAACTTTTGGGTGATAGGTTAACCTTCATGGGATGCACATACATTTAGGTGGACGTCTTGCTTCATACTCTCTTGCTATAACTCCTCATCTCCCAGTTTCGTATCTAGATTTGAAGTCAGGACAAGTTTTCTCTACTTTTCACCTATACTACCGAAACTAGGCTCCCTACTCATGATGCCAAGACGGAGTCAGGGGCGGGATTGTCTGTTTAGTATCAGAACTATAGCCGAGAACTGTGAAATACTGGGAAGATATTAACCCTATTCGAAACTCAGAATTCATGTGGACAGTACCGCGGCGCTGAATGCGTTGGATTGGAGGACAGCAAGGAAATGTATACATTCGCCAAATGTACGTCAAAATAATGCCATGGCAATTATTCCTGGCTGACAATATTGGTAATAATTTCAGTGAAGTAAACTATACCTATAAAGGTGTTGCTCCTCATCTCGAGATTCATAGGTGGCTATAAATAGAATGACTACCACTATAGAGCAAAATAAATATAAAACTAAATTACATAGTTTGTTGATAAGATTTCTTCGAATAAACATAATGGGTTCAAAATAGTCTTGCCATATGGTCGGATTATTCCGACTTTCTGTGGCTATCCCGACTATTCGACAATAAATATATAAACATCCCGACTTTCGGAGCCAACATAAATATTGAACGAATCGGAAGTATAAATACGAAGCTCTAGAAGTCACATCGGTGTGTCCATGCGTGTATCTGTCTGTTTGCTCGAAGCATACTACTCTCCTATAAAATTTATCTGACTTTGTGAGTTTCGAGCAGCCTTAATTTTATACGATTTGGTTTGGGAATTTTGGTGTGTAAAGTATTTTTATGTCTTTCAAAGCCTTCACCGAATACCAGATAGGTCCACAAATTGGTATAGCCCTGTTAAAAACTGATCCCCAGATTTTTCTTCTTGAGCCCCTATAAGCCAGTTTGGCTAAAATTTGGTACGTAAAGTACACTTAAACCTTCCAGTAAAAATGCTATCTTGAGCTGCCCGTGGTCTTTATTTGTTCACAAGAATTCATATATTAACTGATTTAAGTTCCATACATTTTTAAACGAATTTATGATGTCGGATGTCCAATATTCGGCTTGAACGAAATTCGTTCGTTTTTACTTGTTTCTTTTTTTAATAAATATTGGGTTTTGACATAGGTCTTGCGTTTTTAGAGAGTACCGACCAATCCCGTATTATAGCATATAGATTCCAGACTTGATGCTTTGAGGACCTGGCATGCCTTGTTAAAAAGTTAGTTTAAATATTTGCATATTTAACTTTAGAATCTCATTGGCTTGACCAAATCTCTGTCGTTTTGTTTTTTTTTTCCACTCAAACTTTACGTCTGTCTACCCGTATATCCCACGGCGATCTTATATCTCACAAAGTATGTCAGCGATTACAACTGATCGCCTAACCTTGTATAGTTTTTTTTTGTTTGGCCATATTTTGTCTGGCTGTCTAAGTGTTGTCTGATTGTCTATGGTGGACATTGCAATAAACTAAACATTGGAATGTTTCGAAAACGTCTGGCATGTGACAGTTTTTATAGAAAACGAATACAATATTTTATTGATTTAGAGAAGAAAAAAAAATATCAAGAAAAAAATTAAAAATTAAACAAGTTTTTGTTGTTGGCCGACTTTAAATGGGACAGCTAAGCTTTATTATTAATTTAATTTAACAGAGAACAACAACAACTACAATTATATCAAACAAACAAAAAGCTGGCTTAGCTGGCCAATGCAAACTGCAATTCTGGGTTATGAAAAAGATGACTGGAAATGCGATAATTATGTTTACAGTCATTATTTATTTTCTTTTCAACATTGCATTGAGCCAGAAAGTGAGCCAACCTTCCAGCAAAACAAAAAGCTTCGGGGAAATATGAAACCAAGTCAATGAATTCCGAATGCAACTATAAAAACCAGCAACAAACAGCAAAGACGATGACCGTAGCAAATCACAACAGTGGAGAAAAAGTGCCACTCAAATTACACATATCAGGCAAAACAAAGGCTCGATAAAAATCGCCAAACAAGCAATCCATGAGTTGGCAGTTTTCCAAAGGGCACACTTCTTGGGCGCATTGAGGGTTTGGTTCGGTCTGGTCTGTTTGCTGTCAGCTTGGTCTCGATGGCAATATGGCTAAGCCCAGATTATCAATTCAATCAGAAAAACAAGAACCATTAAAGAGCGACAAAGAGACATGAAAGAGACCCACCGCCTGAGAGATAGATAGAATTGAAAAGGACATAAGGCACTCTTTGCAAAGCTATGGCTTAGATGTTTAACTGGTTTTAGGTTTAAAGACATTTAAGGCCTAATTTGTTGGTCTAACATCAAATAAGGCCGCCTTTTAGCCAACTATTGACAGGAAGAGGGGGCTGAGGTGCCTAAACAAACGGAAATCCGGCCGATTATGTACTACCGAATCCCAATTTGCATGTGTGGGTGGTTGGTTGGGCGAGTTGGTGGTATAAAATGTTATTCCTCGCCTTAGCCTGTCGTCGTTCTTGTCTTTGTCAACGCCGTTCTTGTTCATGTTATTGCCGACAACAACAGCAGCAACAACAACGATGGCGGCGGCGTCGTTATTACATTATTTGCTCCGTTTTTCTCCTTTTGTCCCCCCATCGTTGTCGTCGTCATTTAGACTGCAGTTTTCTTTTGTTTCCTTTGCGGTGCATATGTTTTTGTTATGTCGTCCCCCCCTGCTTTCGTTGTTGTTTGTCTCTGTTGTCGTCGTCTTGTTCTTCTTCTATGCCAACGGCGTTATTGTACTTCTTTACCTCCATCTAAGACCCAAGCAAGCAACTCTTCTGTATAGCGCGCTTGTGTGTGCCCTTTGGTGTGAATGAAAACATTACACATACACATGCTGCCATCAACACTCATCCACCCAACCAGTCAGCCAGCTAGCGAGAGACGGTCACAAAGAAAACACCTTTACACAAACACACTACCAAAACTCACTGCGACCCTTACAACCTTAAATTTCCTTCTCCATGCTAAAAGCCAAACCAGTGTTCTTGTACTCACATCATTATGTTTTTTTCGTTGTTTTTTGATTTTTACTTTAATTTGCCCATAAACAGCTTGTTTTTCCTTTTTTCGGCTTTTTGTTGTTTGGCTGGCCACCCACTCGTTTCTTTTACTTTTCAGTGAACACTTTTTGGATTTTTTTAAATGGAATTAATTTTGAAATTTATTTGTTTGTTTATTTATTCTTTAATTTCTGCACTGGTTTTATTTTCTTAATCACTTAGCACATTTTGTTTGTTATAACTATATATGAATTTATTTATTAAATACACAAAAGTTTGATTGTTGTTTTGTTTGCTGAAATTTTGATTTGAGAGGAGCTCTGTGCAAACCATACTACCACACTCACACCGATTATTTCACACACGCTCACCCGTAACGTTGTTGTATCTGCGGCGACAGTGGAAGTTATACTGATTGTTGTTTGCCAAGGCGACTTGCCAATCGCTATTGTATAACGAGATAGTGTTGCCAATGACCAAGAGTTGCAGTTGAATAAATGAGTATGGCCGAATCTGAGGAAAATTAACCGCCGAATTTAAATTATTTGAATAACAAAAGTATTTTCTTTAGAAAATAATAAAAAAAAAACAAAATAATAATGAAGTACAAAACAGCTTTTTAATTAACTAAGTTATTTTTAATTTAAAAATAAAAGTTAATTCTAAAAGTTGTTTCAGGGGAATGTCACATCTTTATTATTCATTGTTTTTTTAAATAATCATTGCTACAGTTTTTGCTGCTATCCGCCATGGTGGTCACTGGTTCCCTGGCTTCGGGAGATATACTCTGCTTGTATCAGAATGTCATATATACCTGTGGGATGGAGGAACACGAAGGTCATTTTCATTCCGAAGGCAGGAAAACCCTACCACACGAAGGCGAAATATTTTCATCCTATTAGTCTGTTATCCTTTAGACTGAGGACTCTTGAGAGGATGATAGAAACATATCTTAGGGCAAAAATCCCTGGAGATCGCCTGTCGCGGTAGCAGCATGCATATTGCAAATTTGTAAATTTTGCCCCATGAACATTCCACTAAGGAACAGGGGCAAACTTCTGACATATCAATGAGTGCAGTCCGATTCAAGTTTAAGCTCAATGATAAGATAGCCGAGTCCGAACGGCGTGCCGCAGTGCAACACCTCTTTGGAGAGATGTTTTACATGGCATTGGGGAAAGTTTCCCAGCACTCTTAGAGATATACTTCAGGAAGCTCTTCGTGCAACAGCAAAGTGGGCTACCGAAAGTGGTCTAGGTATAAATCCGTGCAAGACAGAAGTAGTTCTTTTGAGCAGGAAATACTAGATGCCATTTACAGAAAGCACAAAATACCTGGGTGTTTTACTGGGCAGGAAATTTAACTTCAAATTCAACTCCAATGAGCAAGAAAGGCAGTTCTTGCCCTATACACCTGCGAGAGAGCCATTGGCAAAAGTTGGGGGTTTAGACCGCGTGTCATGCATTGGGTATATACTGCAGTTGTCATACCTATGATGTTATATAGTGGTGCGGTCTGGTGGACGGCACTGCAAAAGTCCACCTACTGCTCATTACTTAACCGGATCCAAAGGATGGCTTGTTTGTGCATCACAGCCGCACTGGGGTCGTTGTGGCATCATATATAATAAGTTCTTTAAGATGGAATCGAAATGTAGAATTGTGTACATTTACACTAAATGGGAGCTATATCTTTATCTGAACCGAATAATAAGCAACATAAGAACAATTAAACAAGATGGTGACAGGGGAGCTATATCTTTATCTGAAACGAATAGTAATTAACATAAGAACAATTAAAAAAGATGGTGGCAGTATAGTCTGAACAAATTTTTTACGTCCGGAAAAAATTGTGGATTCTGTGCTCATATAGGGTAAAACTTCAAAGGGGAGATGTCCCCCTGTCTGGGGAAATCACGATAGCATCTAAAAGAATAAAGCAATTCGCTTGAAATTTTGCACAGATAATTTTTATCGCTGTAGGTCGTTGGGGCTTGAGGGTATAATTTGTTTGCGATCTGGTGGAAATTTTGTACAATGACTTCTGCTATGACCTTCAACATCCATGCCAAATATGGCTGGAATCGATCCATAACCTGGTATAGCTCCCATGTAAATCTATATCCCAATTTGACGGCTTGAGCACCTAATGAAAGCAATTCTAATGTTGATATAAAAAATAAAATCCACGGGATTTTTTGCTTGACCTCTCATTATCAGTTTTTAGTTTCTGCCTTTAAAGGGCAGCTCGGCCGAACTTGACACATGTTAACTTGTTTTTAACATTTCTTGTTCTTAAAATTTTATTGGTATAAAAGTTTTTGTAAAAAATTTAATTTAAAATCTAATTTTGTAAAATAATGAGATTTTTTTTTAATTTTATTTCTACAGATATATTTTTCAATATTATTCAATATAATAGGCGAAGAATCCCTTATAAATTGAAACGTGATAATTTACGTTGGAGTAATTACCGTTAAAATCTTGACATCGCTGTTTAATGCATGGTATACAAATACATCTAATACTTGGCTGCTTGGGGTAAATTCATTGAGTGGCCAATGTGTGAATCCATATTGTAAGTATATTTGAAGTGTTGCCACAAACCTGAATGTAGGTAACGGTGTCACTAGTGACCGCTAGGAAACGGTTTCGAATACGAAACCTGTTTACCAGATAGAAGTAGAAAAACAAATGAGTAACTTAATTGTATACAGCTTCAAACGACAATCTGGTAGTTTCCGGTTGTTGTAAATGCTACAACCAAAAGGACGTTTTGCTATGACAAAGAAATGTCTTGTTAGGGAAATCACTGTAGCGAACTTTTAAACATTTCGTTTCTCTAACCATCTTGTTAAAAGCTGACTGTTTATCGAACTAATATTGCCGTGTACTCCTAATTTTGTATGAATACTTTTTATTTACGTAAGTACTATATTGCAAATTTGCCTATGGACATTCCATTAAGGACATTTATATTGATGTTATAAATATCATAGATCGGGTCATGTTTACATATAGCCTCCATATAAATAAATTTTCCAATTTGTCGACTTAGGCCCTTAGAAGGCATAAACCTCATCACATTTGATTAACATATCGAATATTGATTTTTTGAATGACTTTCAACATCCACTAAATGATTGATTCAAAGCGATACTTTACCTGATATAGCTTCCATATAAACTTATTCCCGTTTTGACTTCTTGTATAAGAATTTATCTTAAATTGGAAAAATGGAAAAAAATCTTTTCCGTAAATCGGTTACCTGTAAAAATTACAAAATTTGAAAATCCTCTTACACTTTTTTTTCGAAAAATCCAGTTTAACCTCTCATAAAAAAAAATTGAAAAAAAGTCTAAAGACTTTCGTCAAGAATTTTAATTTTTTTTCATAACTACACACTGTTCGGTTTTATAAAATATTAGAATTATTTAAACGAATTGATATCACTAGATTTCGTTTTATTAAATCTCAGGATAGGCACTGCCAATTAAACTTTTGCCGCGATAACGCCATGAATAGGTAACCACACCAAATTTGCTATTGCCCAGGGAAACGGGACAGGTACGATCGGGACGTAATTTGAAACACACGGTATACAAGGCCAACTCCAATTCGGGAGAGGTGCCCACAAACAAGGTATTCACAGGTTTATTCAAACCATTGTGGGTGAAACGCACCTTCATTATCTTGGCTTTCTGTTAATAAAAAAATAAAGTTAACATATTTTTTTTTTGAGTGTTGCCATGTTAAACTACCGTTCCCATGTCCAATTGATTCAAATAGCCCTTGTAATCCAAACGACCAGCCTTTTCTTCATCGGCGAAATACAGCCAATTATGTAGGCCAATAATAGTGCCATTCTTGACCTCATTGACAAAGACATGTTCAAAGCCAGAGCTGCCAATTTTACCACTGCCGCGGGAGTATTGAGTAAACCATAATTCCTTAACCATATCGCGATGGGTTTTGGGATCAGGACCAACAATACCTGTACCGAAAAAATTAAACCATAAAGTGTTCTGTTTCAGCAGTAAAATATTCTACCACCAACCTTTGTTTTGCAAAAACAACATGGCTTGACGCATTACATTGGTGGCCATAACCGCATCCACAAAGTCGTTTTCTTCTTTGCGTTCATTGGGTGTAACATGCTCATTGGTCAAGGTATCCTGTTCATAATTGTTGAATAAGACTTGCATTTTGGCCACAGTTGGATTTTCCAAGACTTTGCTGTTAACATCCAATAACCTACAAAACAAAAGGAGACACAATTCAAAAATTTGTATTGTGAAGAGTTTCTTGTTTCCTTTACTTACGGTTTAGGTGCCTCATCTGTACTATCTATGGATCTGGTCTTGCCCTGTGGACTGACAGTTATCAAACTCAATTGACTGTTGGTTTCCTTGGTGTATAGAGTTTCGGTAAGGGTTTGAATTTCAGCATCAGTGGCAAGAGCATTGCCATCCGAACTACTGGGTAAGGAAGTGCGCGGTGTAGTACGTCCACCAGTATGAGGTACAAAGGAGACTCCACTTCCTCCAGCGGCACCTCCAGCAGGGGCAGCTGGTGAATGAGGTGTTGGAGTTTTTGCGGTGGTAGGAGTTGCTGCTGGTCCCACCGAAGCAGGTGTAGGCAAAGGTTTATTCCAAGCCGAGGGGGAAGAGGGACTCACAGGCGATGATGGTGTGGGCACTGGAGATTTCGGTGCTGGCAAGGAGGGGAAGTCTTCTTTAACTCCACCTGTAGAAGGTCTTCTTGGAGCTGGTAAAGCTGGGTAATCTTCTTTGGTAGGTGTACTGGGTTTCTTGGGATCAGTTTGTCCTAAACGCAGATCGAAATCCATTTGTGGCACCTTGGGAGTGGTGGTTGAAGTTGTGGGTCCTGTTGAGATAGCAGTAGGTGTAGGTGCTCCACGACCGGGAATCACTGTTGTTGAAGTTCCCGCAGGGGCTGGGCCAAATCCAGGGCGACCTGCAGGTTGCGATGGCCTAGAGAAGCCACCACCACTACCTCCGCCATAACTTAGATCAAATCCAGATGGTTGCGTTTTGGGGGGCTGATATGGACCAAATCCAGGCATATTTGCTTGTCCAGGTCGAATGTTTTGGTTGGTGGAAGATTGCGAGGTAGGGAAATTTGGTGAAACTCCTGGTCTTGGCAGATTATGTTGGTTTCCTTGAACAGTTGATGAGGTGGGTTGATTGCTGCCTGGTTGAGGTAGATTGCTTTGCGTAGAAGATGTTGAGGAGGGGAAATTGAATTGTCCACCACCTTGTGAGGGGACATTGGAAGGACTGCCAGCGGCGGGTCTGGGCAAGTTACCCGGCACATTATGGGGTGATTGAGGTTGTGTGGGTTTGATGGTGGTCGAACTGCCACCTGGCATTATGGCGCCACCTGGTATATGAGCTCCCCCCGGCATATAATTGCCGCCAGCAGTTGCTGAACCACCTGCAGCAGGGTGGGGCAATTGGGGTTGAGCATTACCTCCTTGAGGATTTTGTGGTTCAGGCCATTGTGGTGGTTGTCGGGGATTAGCGCCACCTCCCCAAGGCGAAGTTGAGGGAGTATCTGGTCGAGGACCTAATGGCACCATGGGCGCCGGTCCCAACGACAATGGGGGTGGCCTTTGGGGACCACCACTGGCTGTTGTTTGTTGACTGCCCGCTGCATAACTTGTGCCTGCTACAGTTTGGGGGATTTTTTGCGTTGTGGCAGCTAAAACCGGCAATGGTGTGGTGGTTGTTGTGGTATCACCACCACGGAACCAACTTTTGACACCACTAAAGAAACCACTTTTCTTGGTTGTCTCTTCCTCCGGTGGAGCTGGGGTAATTGCTATTTCGCTTTTGTAAGCAGCTAGAGGGCGTATAAAGAAAGACAAAAAGAAGACAATGAAAACGTATACATAGAATATTTAAAATAAGAAGAATTCATCTTAACTAGAACAATTTCTAGGAAATCAATTCCTGATAAGAGTATACTCAGGGTCATTCGAAAAAACCCAGATTTTGTTTGCACAGTGGGCATTAGTGAGAACAAAATCTGGTATAGTATGGTTGCCCAAAAAGTAATTGCGGATTTTTTAAAAGAAAGTAAATGCATTTTTAATAAAATTTAGAATGAACTTTAATCAAATATACATTTTTTACACTTTTTTTCTAAAGCAAGCTAAAAGTAACAGCTGATAACTGAAAGAAGAAAGAATGCAATTAAGTCACAAGCTGTGAAAAACTTGGTCAACGCCGACTATATGAAAAATCCGCAATTACTTTTTGGGCAACCCAATAGTATATAAATATATTCTTGGTCGTCTTGATTCTATAAGTCGATCTTGCCATGTCTGTCCGGCTGTCGAATTCACAAATTAAAAAATGGTTTTCTTGTATCCGATTTTATGTAGCCAGCATTACATTAAAACGGATAGAATTTAGATAATTTCTTTTTCTTTTGGGGTTTTGTAGAGGAAGTGATAGAGAATAAAAGTTCGTTACTCATATCGTATGTGCAATAAAATGTGATGTTCTAATTGGGTTTTAACATTCGGAGTAACACTAGTTGAAAGTCGTCTACGATATATAGACCATTTCAAGCTATAATTCAATTACAAACAAGTAAAAACGTGCTAAAATAGGCCGGGCCGAATCTTTCAAAACTACCACAATGGGTTTTGCTTAAAAATGACACAAAATTAAATTAGTTGAAATGCATAATTTTACTCTGCGGGACCAAATTTCTGCCAAACCAGCCAAAAATGAAAACTTTTATGAAGTGAACAAGGATATGGAGAGATCGCTTTATTTGGGAGCTACATCAGGCTAAAAACCGCCTTGGACCGTACTTAACACAGTTGTTGGAAGTCGTAACAGAGCATCGCGTGCAAACTTTTAGCCAAATCGGACAAAAATTGTGGCTCCCAGATGATCCAGACTTGAAATCCATTTGTATAGGAGCTATATGAGGTTGTAGACCGAATGTAACAGAACACTATATCCAAAAATTTCAAATCAATCGGATATCAGTTGCGGCTTCCAGAGGCTAAATATGTAGATCCAAATCTGAACCGATATGGCTCAATTGCAACCTCCAACGACCTATATCAATAAAATGTATCTGTGCAAAATTTCAAGCAGGGTCCAACCGCTATCGTGATTTCGGCAGACGGACTCAAAATCGCAAATCAAATCGAATCAAAGCAAAATCGGACACAAATTGCCAAGATCCACTCAAAATGTCCAGACGATCAAATCTGAACAATTATGGCCCATTTGCAATCTCCACCAACCTACATCAATAAGATGTATCTGTGCAAAATTTCAAGTGAAGTTCGACCGCTATCGTGATTTCGACAGACGGACGGATGGACATGGCTAGATCGACTCAAAATCGCAAATCAAATCGAATCAAAGCCAAATCGGGCAAACCTGTCTAGATCTACTCAAAATGTACAGACAATCAGGATTATATATCGCAGATCAATATTTCGAGGTGTTACAAACGGAATGACTAGGTTAGTATGCCCTCCATCCTCTGGTGTTAGGTATAAAAAGGGGAAAGTAAACGGGAATGTGGAAACTTTTCCAATAAGCCATATTGGCTTTATGATATAAATAAATACAAATGTGTCAATATTGCATTTTAAATTCTTCTGAGTACCTCCCCTTTATGAAAATATAAAGAAATGATTATATTTTGATGGCAAAAGTCTGCGAAGACTTGTGGGAAAAAGAAATTTTTGATAAAAATCGAAACGTCTACTTTTTGCAAAAGTCGAGTTTGATAAAGTCGAAAAATCGACTTTTACTATTTTGATAAAAGTCGAAAAGCAGACTTTTAGAATTTTCGACTTTTATCAAAATAGTAAGTCGATTTTTCGACTTATTTTTGCAAAAAGTCGACTTTTGGTATAAGGGTCCCAACTTGGGATCCCTATACCCAACCTAATACCCACAGTATCCACTCGTTGGCTTTTGTGGTTCTTATTTAGCAAGAATCGTGCTGCACTTCCATTAAAGTTTACATTATGTCCACACTACAGCAAGCGATACTCTAAAAATGCCTTACATGGATATCGATTGATACTTTAGTGGCACCTGCTTGTACTCGCCCTTTTTTGATTTTTTACTTCGTATAACTGTTAGGCGTTCAGATTATATTATTACGGATTTTGAAGTTCATAGCACTTTGACTTCGAACCTCAACATTACATTCATCGTACAGAACACGGTTCTGAAGTTCAGAGTTTTGCTAAGAATTTGAGACTAAATACTTATTGATTTCTCTTTATCAATGTATGAACTCGGTAAACATTTTGATGGTCAAGTTATTGACTTGTTAATAGCAATTCTATATAATTTAGGGAAAACAGTCAACATTTTTTTCTCCTTTGGCTTTACGTCACAACAATTAACACAGGCTTCTCAATGTATTTCATTGTCTGCTATCTTCTGCTACTTGAGCTAATCTTATCACCTTTCTCTCCAAACACATTCATCGAGTAAGCACTGTATATGGCTAGCTTCGAGATCTTTTTCTTGTCATAATTTTGGGATAAACCTTGTTAAATCTCCACCCAGGTATTTGTATTTAAGCCAATTTACCTGCTGCCTCAAACTGAATCACCGCACAGCAAACAGCCAAAAATACAATTGGTGTTATTTTAAATCTTTTCAATAACATTTTGTACGTGTTATTTATTTAACGCGACCACGACGTAGTCTTGAAAAGCGTAAAACAAAAACAAAAATTATATATGAGTGGCCAGTGCCAACTTATTAAAATTAATTCACGGTAAACTATTCACAAAGACCGGTTGTCTTGAAAAGTCTGATGTTAGTGCGGCAAAGGTTGAAGAAAGACTGAAGAGCTGCGGCTTAGAGAGCCCTAGGTAATATTTCTTTAACATTCATCATCTCGCTATCAGATGTTCGTTTGTGCATGCATTCCCTGCTTGCCTTTGTTTTTTCTCCGCAACAAAATTCCCACATACAAAACACATACTGACAAATATAGTATCTCCTCATATGAAATTTACAAACAATTTTGCATAAGTCCCTGCTGTTATAACAGAGACCTTACACATGACTTTGTAGGCGAAACTGGTTCAGTACTCTCAGTTTTCGCTCCCAGAGAGTTATTTTTTTTTATTTAAATAAAAATATGATTTTTATGCAATTCTAACGGTTATTATGAGAGAGTGAGCATTGGTTCAATCATTCTTGAACACAATGCCATTACAATCTCTGTTGTTTTTATGGGCACGACAATTCTATTTGAATCTGCTCTCTGTGTTCTAGACAATCTTATCTCATTTTATAAATGAAAGCAAACCTCAGGTCAAGATGTGACTCAATTTTAATTGATTTCAATTGAGATTTTCAGCTTAAATTTGGTATTGTTGTTGTTGTTGGTTTTTGTTTTGTGATGTCTTGTGAAAACAACAAAATTATACCAATGCCTAAGTTTAACGGAAAGGAGAGGTGAGGAAAGGGTGCTAAGCAAAACAAAAAATATTAAACGTAAAATCGCATCCAAATGATATAAAAAAATGAAAATCCCATGATTTTAGAAAGATAAGTTAAGTAAAGTGGGATACAATGTAATAATGCTGCACTTTTAATGAGTCATAGTGCGCATTCATGACATTGAATTATGGAATTCAATGCTTTTGCAATTATGGAATTAGAAAGAATAGTTGTGATTACAATGACGTCTTTTAGGTTGGCATCGTGTTCAGAGGTTAGCATATCCGCCTTTGATGTTGAACGTCTGGGTTCAAATTTTGGCGAGAATATCAGAAAAAAACTTTAGCAGTAATTATACTCTTCTAGTGCTGGTTATACTTGGGAGGTGTTTGCCTTAGGCGTCTCTACTAAGTAGTGTCACTCTGCGGCAATAAAAAGGAGGTCCCTTACGCACTCATTGATATGGAATTCTCCTTAATGGTTGTTTCATGGCTAAATTGGCATTTTAGCTACTCATGTCATTGTATTGATCTTTTTCGTATATTGATTGATCTTTGCCATTCCCCAAAAGCTTAAAGAAAACTTCAATGTTTTTAAGATTTTCCATAATGATTTTATTTAATTGATTGTTCTGCACTTTCTCAAGTGTTTTTTTCCTTTTGTTTTTCCATTTTTTTAAGTTTTAGTTTCTTTTAAACAAGTAGAGATTTCTATATGTATATATGATTTGTGGGAGATAAGGGGTTTCATAATCTGCTCTTATCATCAGACATTTGATGTCTGTTATTGTTTTCTTTGGTATTTGTTTTTTTTCTCAATTTTTTCTTTTTTTTTTTGGATAAAAGGTGTGATATTGATGATGCATTTGGTGGTTGTGGTGGAGGTGGTGTTGAAAGTGGTGATAATACGATTAAGGTGTCATATTTACTAATGTCATGCAATCCATGTAAAGTATGTCTGTTTTCTTTTGTTTCGGTTGTCATTTGCAAGATTTCCTTCGTCCCTTTTGTCGGGGATAGGGCAATCGCATCCAATTTGTCCAATCAAACAATCATAGTGAATTTTGTTTTCGTGTTTATTGTTTCACATGCACAGTAGTCAGATTTATTCTTCTGTTCTTCCTCTTTCTCCATTTATTTAAATTTATTATTGTATACATTAAATTGTATTCCTTCTATATATGTATATATGTGGATATTTATAAATGTAGGAATGCTATTTGTTTTTTTGTTTTCAATATTTTTTTCAATCTTAAAGAAATTAAATGCTTGTTGCATGATGTGATTTTAGTTTTTGTTGGTAAATGTATTGTTTTTTTTTTTATTGTGAAATTTTTTTGGGCTGATATTTAAGTCGTCCTTTGCTTGTATTTGCTTTCATTGTATTTTCATTTTTTTATTTTGTAATTTTTATTTATAATTTATTTTTTGTGGTCATTTCATATCAGCTGCTATGTCATCCTAGTTATACATCTGGATCTTATAGTGAGTATAACTCAGAAGCACAAAAGAATAGAATAGTTAAAAAAGAGAAGTAGTGAAGAATTATTACGAGGATGATGAAAATTCGTTAATGGCTAACTTCACTGGTAATCTAGGTTTAATATTTTTTATTATTTATATACCAATTCAACCAATTTCAAGGATACAAATTGTCATCCGAGAAGAGGGGTGGAAATAGATGCATAGGGATTGATAATCTGTTTAACCAACTTGGAAATACCTGCCAGCCGTTAATATGTTATCCGCCTGTTAAATCTGGCATATTTTGTTCGAAGAATTTAAAGATTCTGAAAAAGGGCTGATTTTCATTCACCTAAAAGTTGAATAAAGTTCTGGTATCATAGAATAATATCGAAAAAAGAAGGATTAGTATCCTCAATCCTTCTTTTTTCGATATTATTCTATGATTCTATAATTTTACTTAACTCTTAGGTGGATAATTTTAGCCCTTCCAGAGAAATCAAAGACCATATTACTTCAGCAGTGATTTTCATTCCATAGGTAAATGAATTTGTATGATTTAAATATTGTGTGGGATTTACAGGGCCAATGTAGGTCCTCAAGTAGAAATAGCTCCCATCCCAAGATTTGACAGCTCCAGTCCCAAAACGTTTGAATTGTTCCCCAAATTGGCTAAAATTTGATGAGAAAGTGCACTTTCTACCTCTTATGTGAGTAACAAATTCCGTATATAAACCGATAACTATCAGTTTTTATTCGTTTTGCAGTATGTCAATTACAATTGTAATTGAGTGGAATTGCAGACTTCATGCAGGCTTAAAATTAACTCCAAAGAACTAATAGCTGTGGAGATGTTGTATGGGCGTATGAGGGCGGTGCAAAAGTAGCCGATATGACATAAAGATGGCTTTAGCAGCATAAAATAATATTTTCGTTGAAAAAGGCAACCTTCTTAAACATTTGTTTAAAAGCGCAAACTGCCACAGTGTTTAGTTTTTTAATGCAGCTCTTGAAAGCAAATGAACTCAGTAAATTTTTAAATAAAACTTAAAATTAAATTAAAATAGTTAGTTCCCGACTAGCTTGCGTGTGGGAGTTGCGATCCCTGACCAGCGTGAAGGCTGGTTCATTTTGGTACATAGAAGTTATAGAACTCTAGCGAAAAAATCGTTGGATCATATCGGAAGCTGCAAAACAGGATTAGGTGTCAATAAGATTTGGCCAACAATAGTCTCCAACCATCCGCCACGTAAAACAAACCAAGTCGCGGTAAACTTCAATAAAAATCAGATATCAGACGCGGAACAGTGTGCGGCCTCTTTTGATAGACAATTTATCGATCACCCATTGACAGACAAGGCTAAATGGATCATTCTATGTGGGCTAAGGAATCGCCCAGTCGACGTGTAACAACAGCTATTCATAGCAGAGAATGTGGCCGACGTCATAAGAAGAGTCAAATGTGAGAAGGCTATGGGCTCTGAGAGAATATCGATGCTAATGCTCAATAATCTGGGCGAATTAGGAGTTAAATATCTGATGGATATCCTCAATTTATCAATGTATATTTACCCTACTAATACCCGAGGTGTGGAAAATGGGTGGCTCCTATTCTTAAACCATACGCAAAAAATTAAATGTTAAGGACATTTTTACGACAAATAAACTACTTTTATCACGAAGTTTTTTCTTTTATTTTAACCGAGAGACGTTTCGCTTCAGCATATCAAACGTTAGCCATAGACGTAGCATAATTGAAGATAACTTACTTTGTTTATTGTTGCAAAAGTGCTTTGATAGCCGCAAAGGATTATTCGTGTACCGGACCAATAATTATTCCTTGTGTCTCTCCTACTAGAGAGAAGGAGTGAGTATTTGAGCGTATAGACCAGTGGTAGTGCAAAAACACTCACACTGTTGAACAAGAAATCCGAAGCTGGCTCATAGGCTTGGAAATTTGCAATTGTGTGCTCGTCACTGGTATAGACACATTTTTTCCTTTTTTGTTTTTTGAACTCACCAAAGAGCAGTCAGTATATTGAGCAGCTCGAGTGAGTGCGGATGGTAAACTCGGATAGTGATAATTTTTAAAATTGCGCCTTAGGTCCATAATTTCTGGTATATCCATTGACAAAAATCATTAGACCACACACAAATTGTCGCCCGGTACAAAAAAACACAACAAGAATTTCTAAGGTACATAAATTGTTTGATAATATTTACCCGATAAGAAAATACTTATCCAAAAGTGGATATTTAAATGTGCGAAAACAAAAACTCCCATAAGTAATTTTTTGCTTTATTTATGGCATAATGAATACAACAGATCATAATACAATATATTTGTGTATCATAACACATTTAATAAATCCAAATAAACTATGAAAGAGTTTAAATTACCAACTGAGATCGGCTTATAATTGGTGAAATATTGAATTATGTTACAATATTACATTGAAGATTGAAAAAAAGTTTAATGGGCGAACATTTCCTTTATGTATACGAATTTTTTTTTGCGTGCAGGCAACATGCCAAATAAGAAGAAAGAGTCATATAGGCTCATATATCTACTTTCCTCTGTTGCAAAGACAATTAATGCGCCAATCCTGCCCGATCTAAATTTGTCTCTTACTCCAGCAGACCACCAGCATGAATTTAGAAATATCAGTTACGGACTTAACCCGAAAAGGCCCTGCGATCGAACAGTTCTTGTGGCCTTTGATCTCTCAAAAACATATGATACGGCTAGCCACACTACCCTTTATAATGACATCATTGCCAGAAATCACCTGGTGTATGGACAAACAAACGATATTTACCACCTATAAAGCAACTGCCCGATCAGTATGTAATCATGCAGCGCCAACATGGATACAGCGAACCGTGCGCAATGGAGAAACCTACAAACCTGTCAGAATGTGGCCTTGAAGACCATCACGGGCTGTCCACAGATGACAAACATCCATTGACCAAACGACCATCTACAAGAGGAGACCAAAATTCTATTCAAAAGAACATAGTGAACTGCTCTTTAGACAGTATATCCTGAGCTGCCACCAAAAAAATTACCCAAATTCCCTCCTCACCGAGTTAAAACGCCCTTCGAGACATGTCAGGTGGAGTAACTGGATATTTAGCGACGAGATCCAACAATTCATTCATTGCGGGCTTGCAAGATATTCACCAAGATATTGTAACCAATGCGACTTTATTATGTCAGTCTTGATAGATGACCACCGCCAATATGAGATTATTGGCACAGTGAACCGTGCGCAATGGAGAAACCTACAAACCTGTCAGAATGTGGCCTTGAAGACCATCACGGGCTGTCTACAGATGACAAACATTCATCGACCAAACGACCATCTACAAGAGGAGACCAAAATTCTATTCAAAAGAGCATAGTGAACAGCTCTTTAAACAGTATCTCCTGAGCTATCACCAAGAGAATTACCCGAATTTCCTCCTCGCCGAGTTGAAACGCCCTTCGAGACACATCAGGTGGAGTAACTGGATATTTAGCGATGAGATCCAACAATTCATTCAGTGCGGGCTTGCAAGATATTCACCAAGGTATTGTAACCAATGCGACTTTATTATGTCAGTCTTGATGGATGACCACCGCCAATATTAAATGATTGGCACAGTGAACCGTGCGCAATGGAGAAACCTACAAACCTGTCACAATGTGGCCTTGAAGACCATCACGGGCTGTCTACAGATGACAAACATTCATCGACCAAACGACCATCTACAGGAGGAGACCAAAATTCTATTCAAAAGAGCATAGTGAACAGCTCTTTAAACAGTATCTCCTGAGCTATCACCAAGACAATTACCCGAATTTCCTCCTCACCTAGTTGAAACGGCCTTCGAGACACGTTCCTAAATATCCAGTTACTCCACGTAACTGGATATTTAGGGACGTGATCCAACAATTCATTCAGCTCGGGCTTGCAGGATATTTACCAAGGTATTATAACCAATGCGACTTTATTATGTCAGTCTTGGTGGACGACCACGAGCCAATATCAGATAATGAGAAGGAATTACCTAGGAGATTGGTGTAGCAATCTCAACTCATATTTTTCAAGGTAAGACGGTACCATCACTAATATCTACCCTACATTCAACACAGGACCCCGTGACACCATTCACTTATTTACATTGCCTACTAATCCAACTGCAGAATCACTACGGACCACTCAAATTGAAGCTAGATCTGTAGAAGATAGCAGGGTTAGAATAATCTTAATAAGAATCAATCTGCATACCTACTGTCAATGAGCCTGTAACAGAAATAACAGTACTTACATTGAAAGGCCTCAATCCAACTAATATATAAAACAAACTAGATTCTATTTTGGGGGAGTCTGGGTCTTCATTTACAAACATAAAACATTGGTTGTCTGAGTTGAAACGGGGCGGAACGAGCTGCCTTGACGAACACTGTATTGGTCGACTTTTAAGATGTCCACGGCAGAAATGGTTGAAAAAATCTACAAAATGGTATTAACTTACCGTCGATTAAAGATCGTGAGCTAGCTGAGGTCACAGGCATTTCAAATAGTGTAGTAGATCGCATATTGAAGGAAAATTTTGTAATAAAAAAGCTTGATTAAAGACATCTCAATGGAGTTTCAAATGATAACCGTATTTCTATTCTAACTCTTTAATAGCTGCAGATAATGTCCATCATATACGCCTTAAGAAATTGAAGGACATGTGATTGCATATCTTGTATTTATTCGGGAAATCACTGTGGATTTTGGATTTTTTTTTTTGTAATTTTTTCCTTTCCTTTTTTGTAATTTGTAGTTTATATAGTCATTATTGTTATTATCGATTTTTTAATATGTATTTGGAATAAAGTTTCATTTCATTAAACTATAGACACTTAAATTTCATGTATAATTCTCATTCATTTATTATTTTTTTTTTTTTTTTTGTATATAATAATTTGTTATCATTTTTATTGAATATATATATAATTATTAAGTAAAGGATTTTTTTAAAATTTGTATTCTATCGTTAATTTACAATACTTGTTTTCATGTTTGTTGTAAGTATTATTTGAGTTTCAGTTGCTCTCATTTGTTTTGTTTTATTTTGTAGAAGAGGGTGTACAGTTTCAATTTCCATAAGTTGTAGGGGATTTTCCATCGTTTTCTATTTGTTGTGTATTGTTTTTATTATTCGTTTATTTGTTTTCATTAGAGTTGTTTTGTTTTTTTGTAAAGTTTAAAAACGTTTTTGTTCTTTCAAGTCTTTTTTTTTTTAAATACAAATTAAAAATTTAAAGGCTGTTTTGTTTTGTTTTTTATTCAATCACTGCAGGATCTAATAGATTTGTATAAAATAAATTCTCAAATACATTTCTTTTGTGTGTATAAGACAGATTTGATAGGTAGTTGTTGGATGTCAATGAGGGGGAATAGTTAAACTAAAAGCCTCCATCATCATTGTTTTGATCATACTAGGAAAGGGGAAACCTTAGGTTTGGTAGTTTCAGAACTTAAGTGTTTGTATGTTTTAGTTCTTCTAAATAGGATTGCTGTATGGTATAAGAGCTAAAATTTTTTATCAATTTGCTTATTGCGCATGGCTACATCCTCAATAAATAAGTCTTAGGAACACTCACGAATTTTTACTGTAAGTCGCTATAAAGACTCACAGAGCTTTACTTGGATGATACTCCTGGTTTCAGCTTCACATGTGAGATCAAGAATCGTACTTTTCTATTGATTAGGTTTTGAAGTTCAATTATATGGAGTACGTTTACGCATGATTTTCATAATCGGATATTGTCCGACTGCAGACCATAGGATTATCTGTTTCTATTTCAAATAGAAAGTGTTTTGGTGTAATAGTTTTGACTGGTTTCCTATATTGCGATTTCGTCTATCACCACACCAAACTCATCTTACTTTACATTAAATAGCTACGACAGATTATTTGTTCCACTAGCCGAACGTAGAATAACGTTCCAAGCGCCTCGATCTTCTGCGTTCATTCTAAAATATCTGACACCAAGTTTCGAGGTGTCTCCCACCACTTGATCTTTCCATCGGGCTTTTGGTCTTCCCGGTTTGCGTGTACCACCGTGTTTGCCTTCACCAAACTCATCAGTAGGATGATTTTTATCAACTCATAACGGAATAAAATTATATCGCCTTTCTTTTTTTAGAAGCAAAACACCTTCTAGCGTTAAATTTTTAAAACAGTCGCCCAGAAAATAAGAATTTTTTATCATTCTACAAGAATGTTTGTCATATGGGCCGAAAAGTTGAAGGTCTAACGAGATAACAAGAAAAGAATATAAAATTTCACATGTTCCTCGAGCATCCCATAAAGGAACAGCGAGGATATTTCACTCAAATCAATGAATCTTCATTTTGCAGCCGAATCCGAAATAACTTATAATGATACAGGAAAATATATTTAGCAAAATTGAAGGTTTTTGTCGCCCACTGTATATAAAGCTACCGGACAAATTTCTTTATATTCTTGTTATATAAATCAACTATAAGTAAAAAAAAAATATAGTAAAAAGATTCCCATATTTTAGCTTTCACTTATATTGATACAGGAAAATAAATTTGTCAAAATTGAAGGTCGTACGTAGTTTTTTGTCGCCCACTGTATATCTTGACAGTCTTATATCGTATCATACAAAAGTATATGTGATTGCTTGACTCTTAGGAATTCAATGAATACTCCTTCCCTGGTGCCCTCTCCGTGTATACAAAACGTCCCACGAAGGGTGGTGTTACCGCAGCCCTGAGAACCCCTTTTTTTGGAAAAATGACGTCCAACCCGCAGACAAATATGTAGCATGCCTCCAAGTCACATCCCCATCCATAACGCCATGCATCACCAGACCTCCATAAATTAATCGGCCTAATAATCGAAAAAAAGAAAAAAATAATGTCGTGTGAGCATACTTTTTTGCATGGATTTTTGAGCAATATCCAGCAAATCGGAACCACTAATGAAGATTTAGCAGCCCAGAAAATTTTTCGAAATCTGTGGTGACCAATTTAAGGGGCCTGCCAAAAGAACCCGGGCAACCTAGGGCCGTAAAATTGTGCACACGATATCGCTAACACCTCAGCTCTAACCATTTGAAATTTCAAATAGATATCTCTACCTCTACACGACATATTTTTTACGTATCTTATCCGGCTCAAGCCCCAAACTTCTTTCTGTAGTGTTGCGGCTGGAGTAGAGCGCACTTAGCCTATTTTCTCCTCGATGTTCCTTCTTCAGATTAGTTTCTGGTCAAGAATCACGCCCAAGTATTTGGCCTAGGGAGAGTGACAGCTCTACCACATCTAAGACAGGTCCCATATAAACAGCCAGTTTTCTCTTCCTGATGAAAAGTATCAGCTGTTCTGGTCAACAATCATGCTTAAGTACTTGGCCTAGGGAGAAAGCGGCAGCTCTACCCCATCCAAGACAGGTCCCAAGTAAACAGCCTCTATTCTCCTCCTTGAGAAAAGTATCAGCTGAAAATACATATCAACTCATAAATTCGAAAAAAATATATAGATCCGATTGTGCCTACAAATGGACGGGATGCTAGGCTGAAAAGACATAGCATATGTCCATCTTGGTACCTTCAGAAACTTTCTGGAGAAATAACCATAAAAATAGACTGCGGCACACCTGCCTTAACCTTGAAATATGTATATAGTAAGACAAATTCGTTAGCCGGAAGGAGTGAGAAATGACTGGATTGTGGATTTAGTTAGGGATCATCACCGTGGAACTAGACATATCAGTCTGCTTAAAGCTTCCTTAGTATTGCAATGCCAGTCAGTCAAATTTCCTTGATTTAACGGGCAACATCGCCACTTTCAGAACTTGCTATGACAAGATTCGGCTTGAAACCCTGGCCACAAGGAATTTGTGGGTAATGAAAAAGTTGATGAAATAACCTGCGACAACTAGCGACCGACTGCCTCAGACGCAATGGGCCGATGGGCATCTTAAGAGGGTTATCTTAAGTTAAGGCCAAACACACGTAGAGACCAGCAGAAGGTGATGAGTCCTTGATATGTCTGTTATTAAGATGCATCAGTTCACTATACAACATCCAGTGGACGAAGTTTCACATCATTCAAAGGCAACGAAACTTGTAAAGACTTATTGATGAGCCTACAGATCACTGGCCGACTTGAAATCATACATTACGACGACAAGAAGATAGATGAAAGAATTGTTGAACACCTTTTATTTTACAGACTGATATTAGTATAACGTGCTAAGTACACTAACATTTTGAAGTCGACCCTTCTTTCAAAAATTCCCAAGGCAATGAAGATAGGTCTATGAGACACCTCAACTCATCAGGCGGAATTAGAAATATTGAGAAATGTGCTTGTAGTTCTAGAGACCACTTTGTTCCGCATTATCAGTGTCTCTGCGACCATGTTTGAAGTCAGCGTAGCAATTTTTATTAGTGTTTCTGATCGGTTGCAGTGTCTGGTAAAGCCCACTGTATGTAGAGCCCACTCTGTTCCGCATTATCAGTGTCTCTGCGACCAAGTTTGAAGTCAGCGTAGCAATTTTTTATTATTGTTTCTGATCGGTTGCAGCGTCCGGTAAAGCCCACACTCAAATGAATACATTTTTAGCGGTTTTCTGAAGAATAAAACATCATTCTATCAATTCCAAAATCTAGCGAAATTTATTCATTATTCCTCAAACATTTCAGCCCATGTAGTATTTATTAATCTTTTTTTAGGGGAAATTAACTTCAAAGATAAGTTCCATAATCAATTCCTTAGTGTAAATGGAACATGATTACTCTATACCGCAATCCTTAGGCTAACAAACTACTTAATACAATAGTACATACATTGGTCCATATAGATATACATAATCATGTTGGGAAAGGGAGATTACTGTACCCATATATACATGTATGTGAATACAATATATAATTACGAATAATCTTTGTTTAAATATACTTTAGTATTTATTACATACGTTGTTATAGATACATATTGTATAGGTATAATCATCATGTTGTATATACTATGCACGTAAGTACGTACGTACGCACTACATTTGCTAAGCTATGTATGTATGTGTAGTAGAATATAATATTTTGTTTTTGTTTGCTTGTAGGTAGGTAGGTAAATTTATGTTATTTGTTGTGGTTGTTGACATTGTTGTCTTTGCTGCTTTTATTTAGGTAGGTTATAGTTACTTCGCTAGTTGTTGTAGTAGTAGTGGTTGCATCGTAGTTGATTTCAAATCTCATTTGAATCTCAAGTTAGTCGGTTTTTGTTTTGTTTGTGTTATCGGTTTACTATCCTTAATCCTTAATGGTCAAAATGGTGTGGCTGTATTTGAATATGATAAGTGCTCTACAGGTAGTTGTTTTTATTATTGTTAGCTTGCTTTGGTTTTGTTTTTGTTGTGTCTAAAGGTTGTGGCTTTCGTTTGTCATATGTTCAAGTATTGTTGTGCTGCCTTTGTTGTTCTAAAATGGGGGAGGTTTAATATCAATTCTCTTAGTATTGTTTTGTTGTAGCTTGAACCTAGGCATCACTTTTCTAAAGTTGGCTATAAGTGATGGGAGACTGAATTTATAAGGAAAGGAGAATTTCAATAACTCTTCTAATTGACGGTAATTTGAATAGGAAATTCAAGGGTTATCGCAATGATGGTTTAATTCTTTTTGAGGAGTTGACAAATTTAAATGAACTGTATGGATTTTTTTCTTTGAGAGGATCATTAGTGGAGTTTCGTTTTTGTTAACATTGTAATTAGGAAATATTTTAATGCATAAATTCAGGCTTTAGTCTTTTAAGTTTTAGGATTTTCTTTTTAAAATTAAATCACAAAAAAGGAAAAAAAAAATAAAAAATAAACAGAAAACTTAATTTCGCTTTATAAAATTTTATTTTGTAGAATTTTATGTTTTTATTAGTATTCTTATTGTTTTATTTTAATATCATTATTGTTTAAATTTGTTTTTCATGCTAAATATTTTCTTTAATTTTTATATTTTATTTCTTATGAAAAAAATTCTTTGAATATGCTTTGTGTTTCACATTTGGGAGGGGAAAAAGTAAAATATTGTTCTAACTACGTTAACATTTATTAAGGACATTCATATATTATGATCTTTTTTGTTTACTTATTTTATTGTTGATTTTCAACAATTTTAAACATACATTTCGCTTAATATAATTTTCAAAATCTTGTTTTCTCTTTGTTTTTTTTTTTTTTATTTTGCCTAAAAGGGTTTTATTGATGTTTTCTAAGTACTTAGTTTTTCTTTGTATTCTTAGTGAGAATTTTATTCTATTCAAGGTTTGGCCAAGATCCAGCTTGGCTTAATGCCGCTTAAAGCTTGAGTTGAAGAATATTCAACTTACACAGCTCTGCAATGCAATGCTGTCACCGGAAATGCCAGTAGAAAATGCCGCTTAAAATGTGTGTAAATAAGGAAGAGATATGAATAAAAAATTTAGGAAAACGAATCGAATAACTAAGGGTATAAACTACTCTGACAAAAGCAAAAGGGGTTTTAAAGGAATATATGAAAAAGAATTATGAAATGATGATTTATTTTTGTTTGTTTTGTTGCGTTGATTTTTATGAAAATGTTTGTTTTTTCAGCTCTTAAATTGTCATTACATTGTTCTCCTTGCTAATTAATTTCATTTGAAATTTATTACTCATGGGATAAATTTCAGTTAAAAGAAATAGAATACTTCTTCTGGGTAAGTAAGAATATGAGTTGAATGTACCAGGGTATATATGTATGTATGTATACATTTTCTGATATTCTAGGCAATGTGGATAACACCTAGTCTACACACCTAGTTTTTGCCCATGAACATTCCACTCTGGAACAGGGGCAAACTCCTCACATATCAACGAGTGCAGTCCGATTAAAATTTTTATCAATGATAAGAGCCTTCTTTTTCTAACCCGAGTCCGAACGGCGTGCCGCAGTGCGACACCTCTTTGGAGAGAAGGAAAACCACTGCTTAATATTTTTTCTGATGGTCTCGCCTGAATTCGAACCCATGCGTGCATCGTCATATTTTGTGTACAACTGCGTTATTTTGCGTTATTTTGTGTACAAACTACAGGTCGCAATTTTCATCCGATCGTCTTCAAATTTGGTATGGGCATGTTTTTCGGCCTAGAGACAAACCCTATTGAAATGGAAAAAATCGGTTCTGATTTGCAATAAAATTGTCATTTGCAATAAAATTGTCACTTGTTAACCGATTCTCTTGAAATTTGGCAGGAAATATTTTCTTATAACTCCCGATATTACAGGTGAATTTCAAAGAAATCGGTTCAAATTTGGATATAGCTCCCATATATATGTTCTCCCGATTTGCAGAAATAATGCAATAAAGTGGTCATTTGTTAACCGATTCTCTCGAAATTTGGTAGGAAGGATTTTCTCTTGACTCTCGACATTATCGATGAATTTCATAGAAATTGGTTCGTATTTAGATATAGCTGTCATATATGTATATCGCCCGATATTCACTTCTAGAGCCATTGCAATCGAATTTTTTTGCCAATCTTGCCAAAATTTTGCACAACACTTTTCTCGATGAGTACCACATTATATGAGAAGTTTGCTCGAAATCGGTTTAGAATTAGATATAGCTCCCATATGTATGTTCGTCAAATTTTGTTGTCATTTGTGAACCGTAGTTATTACAATTTGAACATATTTTCTCGAAATGTGATACGGATTGTTTAACAACCCATCTGAAAACATCCGGCGAGGTCCATCAAAACAGAATTAAACTTAGCTCCCACTACCTCTACCCCTATAGGGTAGGTGTTGGGTATTATAAAGTCGGCACCGCCCGACTTTTGCCTTTCCTTACTGGTTGTAATTATTAGCATAAATAATCAAAATAAAAAATAATTATTTGTGTTTTAAATCTTCTTATTTGAAGAGTTTTTTTATCATTTTCGATTTTTGTCCACCGGAGTAACACTGTGCGGCGTGCCGCAGGGCAACACCTCTTTGTGTAGAAGTTTTTACATGGCTGCCATACCAAATGGTACCATACCTCATAAATATCACCAGCATTAGGCGGGGATAACGGACAAACATATTTCTGTAGTTCTCGCCAGAATTCGAACCAAGGCTACAGTGGTCCCCATATCATCTGATAGCACCTTCATATTCACTTCATAGTACCTTTGATGGATTAGAGTGGTAAGATCGATCGGTTTATGTTTTGATATAGCTGCCATATAAACCGATCTTGGGTCTTGACTTCTTGAACCTCTAGAGGGCACAATACCCGTCCGATTTGTCTGAAATTTTGCGTTTTAGTATCACTTCCAACAACTGCGCTAAGTATGATTCAAATCGGTTCATGTTTTGATATAGCTGCCATATGAACCGATCTTGGGTCTTGACTTCTTGAACCTCTAGAGGGCACAATTCTAGTCCGATTTGTCTGAAATTTAGCGTTTTAGTATCACTTCCAACAACTGCGCTAAGTATGATTCAAATCGGTTTATAATCTGGTATAGCTGTCATATAAACCGATCTTGGATCTTGACTTCTTGAGCCAATAGAGCGCGCAATTCTTATCCGATTTGGCTAAAATTTGATGATGATTTGTTATGACTTCCAATAGCTGTGCTAAGTATGGCGCAAATCGGTACATAACCTGATATAGCTGCCATATAAACCGATCTGGGATCTTGACTTCTTGAGCCTCTAGAGGGCGCAATTCTCATCCGATTTGGCAGAAATTTTATACAACGGCTTCTCTCATGACCTTTAACATACGTGTCTAATATAATCTGAATCGATCAGTAGCTTGATACAGCTCCCATAAAAACATATATCCCGAATTTTGCTTCTTGAGCCCCTACAAGGCGCAATTCTTATCCAAATGAACTGAAATATTACACAATGACTTCTACAATGTTCAACATTCATTTATGGTCCGAATCGGACTATAACATGATATAGCTCCAATAGCAAAACATCTATTATTCATTATTCTTGAAAAGACATACCGCGCATAGAACTCGACAAATGCGATCCAGGGTGGAGGGGGGTATATAAGATTCGGCCCGGCCGAACTTAGCTCGCTCTTACTTATTTTTAATTAAAAATGTTTATGAAAATCTATGAGGAAAAAAAAGAATTAATTCGATTGCGAACATTTTAGTGTGTATTTTATTTTTGTTTTATTCATTTCTTTATTGAGAGAAAAAAAAAAACAATAAAATTGTGTATATGACAAAAATACTTTTACAAATGTGTGATGTTGTATGTTATGTATAATCGTATGTAGACATGAACAAATTATCATTATTGCAACAAAATATATGTATGTAGTAGAGATGTTCTAGCAAAAGAAAAAAAAACAAAACTACAGATTAACGTTGTGTTCTTTGTTTTGTTTGTGACGAATACTTTTTTGCTTAACTATAAATCAAATATAGCCAAATTGCAAAAGAAAAAGAACAAAACTAATGCAAACGCTTTCAAGTTTTTACTTCTTTAATACAGTGTTTGAAAAAAAAATCCAAAATAATTAAAATATAAAATTTGGATTTTCTTTTATTAATAACTAAAAAAAAACTAAATTATCAGATTATTCTTTTTTTTCTACGAACTAAAAACAAAATAAGTTTAGTTGTGACTGGGCATTCTCTAGTAAAGAACAATAGGTGGTGGCTGTTTATACCTATGATTAGCTGTGATAGCTAAGTTTTGTGTGGGGGGGGGGGGGGATATATGCATAGCAGGGTATAGTCTAAAATGCGTTCAGATTTCAATGGTTTTCTTACATTTCCATTCTAATTTAATAAATTTATGCTAATTTTTCTTATTTTTCTCCGTATAATGCATTTCCTTAGAATTCATACTTAGCAATCAGTGAGTGGGTTGGTTTTGCTCTTTGTGATGATTTTCAAAATAATTAAAAATTGTATGACAATTTCTAAGTTATGTGTTTGTTGTTGGCTGTTCTATTACACTTTCATTTGGGAGGAGCACTGATTTTTACAATAAAATTGCACATTTAGTCTAAATTATATTGTACATATACATGTGTTGGGGGAGGGGAGGGGGCCAGGTTAGTTTCGAGCTTAATCAAAGGCTACGATTTATCTAAACTATACTGGCGATAGTTAAAGGACCTTCCAGGTTTCTTTGAGACAAATCGTCTCAACTGATCGCTCGATTCAGGAAGTATTTACAATGGTTTTGGTTTTACTAAGATGCAGCCTAGCACCTCATACACCCACACGCACAGTAATACAGACACGCACACACACATACATACATATAGATACATACATAGAACATAAAAATTTTAAATTGATTTTTTTCTTTTGCAAATTGTTTAAGTTTGTAATATTTTTGTAAATTTGAAAAGGATTTTTTAAGTGGTCTTAGCGAAAATCAATGCACCTGTGAATGATCTTCTTTATGTTTTGGTTTTGTTTCAGTTTTTACTTATTAAGTTTTTTTTTTGATAATTTTTTACTAATAACTTATTATCATTGATGAATATGTATGTATCTCTCCCTCGCTTTCAGTATCTCTTATTCATTTTACACATTTTCCGGCTCTGGCAATTTCCGCTCACAACAATGGCAGACCAAAGCACTTAGACGCTGGCCCAAAGCCGACCACACCGTCATCGACATGGAGGACGATACATTGCAGCTGGACGTCTGCACGGCCGCCGTGGCTGCTGTCTGGCGCGTCGCATCCATTTGCTGTTGCTGCTGCAGCAGGGCTGCAAAGGCTCCATTCGAGGAGTTGGTGGTCGTCTCTGAGCTACCACGTTGTCATATCTTCGGAGGATCGGCCGACGACGAATTGCTGGGCAAGCCCAAATCGATGCTCAAACTGGGCTCGGCCTCTCCCAGGCTGGCGGGCGGCAAGGCATTGGGCAGGACACCGGTTGTAATGAGTATTGTGTCGCTGGCATCAACGCTGCCAATGCGTATGGGTGGCGGCATGCAGGTGGGCATATCACTGCCCGCCCCGCTGCTGCTGTGAAGCGTATTGTTGCTATTGTTCTCATCGCCTGTGACCGTGCCATCGTGGCGCGACGACTTGCGACTGCTGTCACCACCGCCTCCACTGCTGCTGCTGTAGCGTGGATTGCTACGATTGCAGGGCACATCCAGACTATAGGCTCGATGGCGGCCTGAGGCCATCAAGTCGTGTTGGTGGGAAATGTGTTTCTGCCTCAGACCAGGCGACTGCAAGCTATTCGAGATGGTGCAACACATGGCCGTGGGCTTGCCCGTCAGGGGATCAATGTAGGTGGTACCGCCGCTCTCGGCCCCATTGCCTTGGGCGCCATTGTTGTTGCGCACCGAACACGGACTGCTGCGCGTACTGCTGAAACGCTTTGAGTTCTTGTCAAAGGAAAAACTAAAATAGTCGGAAAACTGTTTGAAGCGAGCCTTCCATGAATTCTTTGAAGCTGCAGTTGTCTCAGTGGCACTACTCGTCAGCCCATTTTGTCCACTACTCACAGCGGCAGCTGCTGCCGCCGCCGCTGCAGCTGCACAACAATGCTGTCGCTGGGGCTGCTGCAACTGTGTGGGAGATATGTTGCCATTGGAGAAACGCGCTATGCACATGATATTCTGTTGTGGTGTGGCAGAAGAGGCAGTGGTGTTTGATGCAGCTGTTGGGGCGTTTGTTGAAGCGCCCGCATTGTTGGAAGTGACACCCTCATTATTTGGCACATTCTGGGAAGTATTCAGTTGCAGGGAGGCACCACCCGCCACTCTGCCACCACCTCCTGCCGAAGAAGTCTGCGAAACGGTAACAATGCCCGTGGCATTCATGTTCATATCCTCGACCAGGCGACAATTCACCGTGGAAGCCTCAAGACTGCCGCGATTGTGACGATTATAGAAAACATTGCTATCCGAAATCACCTGCTGCAGGCCATCGGACAGTCGGCGATTGTTGGTGCTATACTGGTCCAAGCTGACAGCGCGATTGTTGCTAAAGTGGCTACGATTGGAGTGGTAGCCATGAATGTTGCCATATGAGTTGCGTATGCGCTGGCCACTGCCGCTGCTGCACATTTCCCCTATCATAGAGGGGCGTTTCTCGCGTGACGATTTACGAGAGGCGGAATGCGAGGATTTGGAACGATTGCTGGTGCCTTCGGTATCAACCTTGAATTTGGAGGTCTTCTCAGCCACCTAGATAAAAAAGTGGAACATTTTTAATATTTTCCTTTTTTTTGAAATATTTCTTTTCAGTGTAGCTTACATCAACTTCAGTAGCGGTTTCAGAATCACCACTCTCACTGCCCTCGGGCAAATCATGCAACTCGGCCGGCATGCCTCCTGGTTCATCAACGGAAGTACGGGAGGCGGACTTCTGGGAGGGTATACTCCGGCGGGACTTCACACTAATGCCCGACTGGGAACGCGGCATTTGGGGTGAAATACTGCCGCCAGAGTTGCCGGCACCACTACCACCTCCCCCACTGCCAGCAGCACCGGCATTACTACCCCCACCAGCACCAGTCGAAGCCCCTGCCGTACTTGTGGAGGCTGCATTAGCATCCGAGCCACCGCTGGTATTTTCCGAAGCAGCAGCAGAGATGCTATCGGCCAATGATTTGCGGCATTTGTTTTGAGCATCATTTAAACGTCTGCAAATATAAGTCAACATTATTTTCTTTTTTCTTATGCTTGAAGTTGGCAACAATTACTTGTAGTAATCCAAAGCTACGCGTACAGGAACTATAATCATGTCTATGACTTCTGGCACCAGATCTCCCAAGGCCTCGAACAAGGGTAAAATGACTAGACCAATGAAACGCACTTGCGAACCAGTTCGGCTGACCTTATCGGGGTCCATGAAAGGGGTCACCGGCAGGCCTTCGGTTTTTTCGGCAGCACTTTGGGCAAAGAACTCCTGCAAAAGACGATCCAGCCACGGTTCGGCCACATCCATGGGTCGGGCTTCATTGGATATATCGGCTACTTTAATGAGGATCATACAAAGCTACAAATGAACGCAAAGAAAAAATGTAAGTCCTTGTTTTTATTTTTAAAGCTACTTTTTAGACTTTCAAAACTTACCAAGTTAATATGGGCCCGATTGGAGTAATCAAAAATTGGGGTGGCCTCTTTAAATTGGGTTAATATCTCATTGTGACGTGCCATATCGGTGGCTAGAATGCATCGTATAATTCCTTCACGTATTTGGCTAAGGTGAAAAAGAAAATGTATAAGACACTCACATTTAGACAAAACTGCATTTCATATGACCTCGTTTTTTCATTCATTTTAGTAATTCAGAATTAAGGACCAACTTGAGTTTTTTTTATTGTAATCAAGTCTAAGGAATATCACCAACACATTTCGTTTGAGGATTTTATAAGTGGAAAATTACACTTAAAAAATAATTTCAAAGCCCAAAACCTAATGGCGTCTACATAAGTGGCCCTTGGTTAGATGCAGGTGAATGTACAACATTTTACTTTAAGACATTAGAAAAGAAACATAAACAAAGTTACCATAAAGGCACACCCAAAAAGATTACAGCAAAGTTGACACAGGTTATGATTTGGAGCCAAAAAAGCAAAATTTCAAAATTACAGAGCTATCTTTTAATTTAGGTCGCTGTGCACTAAGTAATTCCAAATTTCACTTGGAATCCTTTCTTTAATTTAGGTCAAATTATGGCATTTTCTAAATAAAAAATTCAACGATATTTTGACCTTCATTACGTGATTTTTGTCTTTGTGACTATGCGCAAAGTCAAAGATTTATAATACTACCATTTAACAAGAGCTATACTTAATATCTGTAAAAACACATTCACTCAAAGAAATGCTTCTTAAAGAAGTTGGAAAATTTAACATCCTTAAATTTGTGATAAAATATCCTTAACATAGAGTAAAACATATTTTAATCAAAGGAAATGCTTCGTTATAAAGTTATATAGCTTTAAAGTTGTTTGTTTTCGGTTCAAATCTTTGAAATTGGGACAACTATTGGGTTGCCAAAAAAGTAATTGCGGATTTTTCATATAGTTGGCGTTGACAAATTTTTTCACAGCTTGTGACTCTGTAATTGCATTCTTTCTTCTGTCAGTTATCAGCTTTTACTTTTAGCTTGCTTTAGAAAAAAGAATGTAAAAAAGTATATTTGATTAAAGTTCATTCTAAGTTTTATTAAAAATGCATTTACTTTCTTTTAAAAAAATCCGCAATTACTTTTTGGGCAACCCATATTTTCAATGTGGTAAAGCATTTTTTTTATTTTAACTACAAGAATCACATAAAACGATTCTACCACTTGATCCCATGGAACCTCAAAATTGATGAAATTCAGTCAGGAAAGATCAAAAAAAAAAAGATCTTCAATTAATTTCCTCCATCCAAAAGTTTTCATTTTCATCCGCTTTTACTGAAATTCGAAATGCCGAAGTTGAAGAGTGCGTTCAAACAATTAAGGACAGAGAGCAACAGGAATATGCACGAATAAATCTAGTCACACTTATAGACAACCACTTGAAAAAAGAGAAGATGAACATGCGAGAGAAATTCATACTTGACACAGTGGGGGAAGGTTAGGTTGAAAAGAAGGTGCAGATCCGCCCCAAGCCACTATGGACATACACCCAAGCCAGTAATCGGCTTGTTATGTGTTTTAAAAACTATAAAGTAACCTCTAAAAAGAAAATTTTTAAGTTAGGAATACCGTGCTACTTACAAAATCCTTAATTCTTTTCAATACCACTCTCCTAAGTTGGTGCATGTCTGATATTGTGTCGTCACCTAAGTACCAGTATCTGTTGGACGCGAAAGCCTGGCAATGACATAGGAAATGCTCCAACGTCTCATCATCTTCCTCGCATGCCCTACACATGCTATCACTTGCCGCACCGATTTTACCTAAGTGTGCTCGTAGTCCTATGTGTCCCGTTATGATACTAATAGCTATACTGACCTCCTTCTTGCTCCCTTTCAGCAATAACCTCGTCGTCTCACGATCTGGATCCCCCAATAGGATTTTCGCCGTCCTATCGACCGTTTCGCTGTTCCACAATGTTGCATGCGCATTCCTCGCCCAATCACTTAACTCGGACTGCGTCGACCCGAAAGGTTTCGGGTTAACCAAGTTTATTGACGGTAGTCCTCTGGCCTTCACCGCAAAATCGTCTGCCCTTTCATTTCCCCTTACTCCGTTATGGCCCGGCACCCAAACGATGCGGATTGTACCATCCCCAGAGAAGGCGTTAATCTCTTTATTACACGGCAAGACTGTTCGTGGCCTTCTGGTTGCTATTGCCCTTATGGCAATTTTACTGCCGGTAGAGATGTTCAAACTGGACGTCCCTGCGTTAGCACCACACCACTTCACACATTCCATGATCGCTCGGATCTCCGCCTGCAGGACCGTATTATGGTCAGACAGTCTAAAACAGATGTCAGTCCCTGGGTTCTCAACGTAAACCCCCAGGCCCACTCTGCCCTCTAGCTTTGATCCATCCGTGTTACATGATCTTCCAGATGGCAATACTAGGGTTCCGTCTATCCAAGACTGTGCCGATGGCAGCAGTGCCTCCCACTCGACTTCAAGGTTTATCTCAGGTATCCGATCGGAAACCTCTTTCCTTCCTTTCTAGATTTCCTATCGTCGCCTCGATTATACCGCGATGGTATGAGCTGCTCCCATCCTCAATCCATTCTCCCATCGCCTTAAGCCTCATAGCCGCAGTGGCTGCCTCACACTTAATCTATATGTCAATGGGTCGCATATCTAGAATAGTCTCCAGTGCCCTAGTGGACGTGGTCCTCATCGCTCCGCCTATGCCAAGGCAACATGTTCTCTGAACCTGTTGTATGGTTCTTATGTTGCACTTTTTCTCCATAGCGGTACACCAAACTACTGAGACGTAAGTAAGTATTGGTTTAATCATGGCTCCTGTGGAGCCAGCGGACTATCCCAGGATTCAGGCCCCATTTCTAGCCTATGGCCCGTCTACATAGTACTCAGTACGCTCCCGAATGTGACGCTTCCAATTCAGTTTCCTATCCAAGTCTAAATATTTGACCTTGTTAGATATCGAAATCGTCTTATTGAGGAAACGTGGTGCTTTAAATTAGCCCACCTTTGTCTTCCTCGTGAACAGGCATATTTCAGTCTTCTCGGGGTTACCATTGAGACCTCTGAGTCTAGCCCAGTCATATGCCATATGCAAGACCCTTTCGGGCCTTCTGCATAGCTCGTTCGGATCCTTACCCCTTAGAAGTATTATAACATCGTCTGCGTAGCAGGCCATTGTTCAATTGTGTATAACAAAATATTGGTCTTTTTAGTAGCTAAATCTAAAAATAAACCGATCTGAACCATATACGACACGGATGTCGAAAAGCCTTATATAAGTCACTGTGTCAAATGTCAGTGAAATCAGTTTGAAAATGCGACTTTTATGGGGCCAAGACTTTAAATCGAGATATCGGTCTACATGGCAGCTATATCCAAATCTGGACCGATTTGGGCCAAGTTGCAGAAGAATGTGGAAGAGCCTAACACAACTCACTGTCCCACAAGTTAATTGTGCCACTTCAAAAATTTTACAAAAAAAATATTTTTTCAGTGTATGGTCATCTCATTGCCAAATTACATTAAATTTTAAACTCCCATCACGTTTCCTCTAACTTTTATCCAATTGAAATAAATAATAATGTATATGTCTGTATTTTTAATAGATCAAAGTTGAACAAAAGGTTTTGCTAGGCAGCAAATAGTTGTAGAGCAAATTTTCTCTTTTGATTAAAAAGAAAAATTCCCACTCTTGGTGAATGTAGTGGTGAGCTACCCACTAACTTCACTTCACTTTCTAACACAAATTTATTTCTAACAGTCATTGGATCGAAAATGTACAGCAAAATACCCTTTAAGGCCAAAGTTAATGCTCTGTCTACCCATGTATCTTGGGAAGCTATCCGCGAGCAGCATAACAATTATTCTTCTTTTTCCAGGTTTTGGCATGCGTGCGTGTTTTGCACTAAGATTTTGTCTTACGGTGTCTGTGGCATGGTTGTTGCTGTTAGGGCATGCGAGTAATTTGTACGTCATGCTCCATTAAATTCTCATTGCCAACAGAATCAGAGGCGAAAAGACTGACAAATGGCGGCGTCCCGTCAGTGGGGTCATAGGATGTTGTGATATATGGCGCAAAGAGTGGTGTACTTCAGTGCTTTTTTGCAGGTGTAAAATCAAGTAGCAATACTTTTTTATCAGTTTTTCCCCAGCGTATGGCCCGGGGCCAATGTAAGAGAAAAACAATTTCTTGTAAAAAAACTTAAAAGCAACTCAACCACCATAATATTAAATACATAAACCCAACATATGCGTAAATGTGGGGTTATGTATTCATCTACCCCTTGTTCAACTACTCAAACAAAGCGTAGCCAAAATTCTGACAAGTTAAAATTTAAAAGGAGCAAGTCATACATAGATAGCTCAGATTTGAGGTTGAATAGCAAATACTTGGTCATATGCTGAACAGAAAACATAGCGACTAAAGGAACGATTTGAAGCTGCGGCCTAATTTCTAACGCTCTGTTCTTTATTTTTTTTACATTTCATGACTAATAAAATTGGTCATAACCTTCTTAAAGCTAAACAAAAGTAACTCCAACCTAATGTTGTGTATTTCAAAAAAATCAAAAACGAGGACCTACTCGTTTGCCTTTTTGCAAAGCTCAAACAAGGAGAATGGCGTGGCAATTATGGGGATAATTTCTCGTTTTTGTGTCCTGCCAAGATTTTCTTAATCTTTTTTCAAATGTTTTGTAATGCCACATAATGGTGGTATATGTTAGAAGTATTATTAAGTGATTACTCGACAATTTGGGGGTGCCTTTGAATATGCTACTATTACGGTTTTTGAAAGGATATTAAGCTTTTGAAAATAAGCCCAAGATTCTTAAACGTTAACACCATACAAATTAGGAGCAAAAACGTTGTTTAACGTGATATTAATTATAGTAATGTCTCTTCTCCTCTTCTTCCTGTAACTAATTTCACAATGAGAATAAATATAGAAATATTTAATGCGATGGTTTCCAAAAGGTAAGGGAAGTTTTAGTATCCCTTTCCAAAAGGAATGGTAATCTTAGTATCCTTTTCTATAGGAAAGGTTAGTTTTGGTACCCTTTTCCATAGGAAAAGTTAGTTTCAGTACCCTTTTCCATAGGAAAGGTTAGTTTTAGTAACATTTTCCAAAGAGAAGTGTAGTCTTAGTACTCCTTTCCATAGGAAAGGATAGTTTCAGTGCCCTTTTCTAAAGAAAGGAATGATTTGGTACCCTCTTCCAAAGGAAAGGGCAGTTTCAGTACCCTTTCCCAAAGAAAGGGCAGTTTTAGTACCCCTTCCCAAATAAAAGGGTAACCTTAGTACGCCTTCCCAAAGAAAAGCGTAGTTTTAGTACCCCCTCCCTAAGAAAAGATTAGTTCTATTCTCAAAGAATTCTAGTACCCCTTCCCAAAGAAAAGGTTAGTTATAGTACCCCTTCCCAAACAAAATGTTAGTTCTAGTACCCCTTCCGAAAAAAATTATTAGTTTTAAAACCCCTTCCCAAAGAAAAGGGTAACTTTAGTACCTCTTCCCAGAGAAAAGGTTAGTTCTAATTCATTCATGGAAAAAAGTTAGCTAACAATAGCAGACACTATCTAGTACCCCTTCCCAAAAAAATATTAGATTTAAAATCCCTTCCCAAAGAAAAGGGTAACTTTAGTACCCCTTCCCAAAGAAAAGGGTAGTTTTAGTACCCCCTCCCTAAGAAAAGGTTAGTTCCCTTCTTAAAGAATAGTTTAATCTAGTACACCTTCCCCAAAGAAAGGTTGGTTTTAGTACTCCTTCCCAAAGAAAAGGTTAGTTCTAGTACCCCTTCCCAAACAAAAAGTTAGTTCTAGTACCCCTTCTGAAAAAATTATTAGTTTTAAAACCCCTTCCCAAAGGAAAGGGTAACTTTAGTACCCCTTCCCAGAGAAAAGGTTAGTTCTAATTCATTCATAGAAAAAAGTTTGCCGAAAATAGCAAACACTGTCTGCTGAATATTAGTAGTTGATTTTGCCACCATTGTAGCAATAGTTCTGCTATTACAGCAGTAGTACTGCACTTTCAGAGCAGCAGGCGTACTGCTGAAAAGTCTGTTGTTTGTTGAAAATTACTGCTGTTTAATTATGAAGGGGATATTAGATGAAACAAGTAAAAGCCTGCTAAGTTCGGCCGGACCGAATCTTGGGATTGTGCTAAAATATGGGAGCTATATCTAGGTATAGACCATTGTTGAGAGTTATAACAGAACACATAATGCATAATTTCAGCCAAATAGGAAAAAATAGCGGCTTGGCTCAAGATCGGTTTATATGGGAGCTATACCATGTTCTTGACAGATTTGAACATCACTTGACACAGTTGCTGGAAGTCATAACAGAACACTAAATGCAAAAATTCAGCCAAATCGGATGAAAATTGAAGCTTCCAGGGGCTCAAGAAGTCAAATCGGGAGATCGGTTTATATGGGACCTATATCTGGTTCTTGACCGATTTAGACCGTACTTGGCACAGTTTTTGGAAGTCATAACAGAACACAATATGCACCGATTTAGACCGTACTTGGCACAGTTTTTCTTTTGGAGGAGATGATTTTAATTTGTGGAATATTACTGTTTAGAAGCTACCTTATCCATCCATTGGTATACATTTCGAAATGTGCCTGAGCTAGCTCGCATTTCTGGTTATTGCTCTACGAATGTGCACATGACTGGCATGTCCTTTTGTATATAAATTTAAAGGAAAAAGGTTATGGAAAGTATACATTAAGTGGTGATTATAAACATCCACTGAGACACACATTTACATTTGTATTTTGTTTTTTCATCTAACATACCCTTCATAATTAAGCAGCAATCATTTTCAGCAAACAACAGACTTTTCCGCAGTAATCCTGCTGCTCTGAAAATGCAGTGCTATTGCTGTAATAGCAGAACTACTGCTACAATAGTTAAATTTTTTATTTAAATTTTTATACCCTCTACCATAGGATGGGGGTATACTAATTTCGTTATTCTGTTTGTAAAACCTCGAAATATATGTCTGAGACCCCATAAAGTATATATATTCTTGATCGTCATGACATTTTTAGTCGATCTAGCCATGTCCGTCCGTCTGTCAGTCGAAAGCTCACTAACTTTCGAAGGAGTAAAGCTAGGCGATTGAAATTTTGCACAAATACTTTTTATTAGTGTAGGTCAGTTGGGATTGTAAATCGGCCAAATCGGTCCATGTTTTGCTATAGGTGCTATATGAACCGATTGTAGGTTTTGACGTCTTGAGCCTCTAGGGGGCGCAATTCTCGTCCGATTTGACTGAAATTTTGCACGTGGTGTTTTTGGTATCACTTCCAACAACTGTGCTAAGTATGGTTCAAATCGGTTCATAACCTGATATAGCTGCCATATAAACCCATCTTGGATCTTGACTTCTTGAGCCCCTAGAGGGCACAATTCTCATCCGATTTGACTGAAATTTTGCACGTGGTGTTTTTTGGTATCACTTCCAACAACTGTGCTAAGTATGATTCAAATCGGATAATAACCTAATATAGCTGCCATATAAACCCATCTTGGATCTTGACTTCTTGAGCCGCTAGAGGGCGCAATTCTCATCCGATTTGGCTGAAATTTTGCAAGAGGTGTTTTGTTATGACTTCTAACAAATGTGCTTAGTATGGCGCAAATCGGTACATAACCTGATATAGCTGCAATATAAACCTATCTGGGATCTTGACTTCTTGAGCCTCTAGAGGGCGCAGTTATTATCCAATTTGGCTGACATTTTGAACATCGGCTTCCCCCATGACATTTAACATGCAGGAGAAATATGGTCTGAATCGATCTATAGTTTGTTTTTTTTTTTTTAATTTGTTTATCTGTATGGTCCTAATCTGTTCATTGGAGTTATCCAATGAATGATTATGGGATTGACCATGTCCTATAAAGGTCGATTATAATTTTTAAAAATTCTACGTCTCTTTAGATAAACCTCACTGCTGTTCCGTAGTGAAACGTTCTTTTGGAAATTTACATTTTTCCCTTCATACTAGTGGCAAATGTTTGCTCTAACTTATAGAAATGAAACTAATGATTTTTGTTATGCTTTTTGTCCGTCCGTCCGGCGAACAGAATATATTATTATGGCTGCATGCCTAATTAGGCCAGATTTTTATATTTGAGACCATTCAGCTTCCACAGGATTACGAGAGGATTAAAAAGCTATTAAGTGATTTAAAGTTAAGCTACTTTGTGGCGGTGGAGCATTATGTGTTATAATTCATAACTTGTTGTGAGAAAAAAAGCCAACAAAAACCTTCCTGAAACAACTGGACTCGGGCTACCATAACTTTATTTTTTTTGTACAGGGACTTTACTTGTTTTTGGTTTTCCTACTAATCCTTTCTCTCCACAGTTGCCAGCAAGTTAATTTGGAGAATATTTTGCATATTTATAATTGTTACTCAGGTAGCACGGAAGAGGGTATAAGTTTGAATTTTGATTCAAAATTATTATTAAAAATGTTTTCCATTTCAACTCATTTGGGGAATAAGTATAGATTTGTGTGGGGATAGAATAGCAAGCCAGCAGTCATCGCTTTGGTGAAAAAAAAAACCAAATTTATTCTCCCCAAAGTACTTCAACATCAAGGTTTGCGTCGAATTTTCCCCTAAAACTTAAAGTAGAATTTTTGCACATGGCAAATATGGTTTTTCAGCATTAGGCTAAGTCACCCTATTACTTTGCTTAAAACTAAACAACTTGATAGTTGCCAAGCAAGGATATAACCCTAGAGCACTTGTCATAAGGATTAGAGTAGATACGCAATTCATTCGTATACTCAAGTGTTTGCATTTTATTTACTCTTCTCCGAAGTTGTTTACCTGCCTATTGCCACTGGCAACTGTGTTTACCCACAATGTAGTGCTGGCGCCACCGCTGCTGTTGCTGATGTGCTATTTGAATTGGCTTTAAGGATCCAAGAAAATAGTTATGTTAAGTGGTTGCCAGGTATATATAGCTTATGATAAAGAAACACTCCGAAATGGTACACTGTTGTTAAGAATTTCTCACACTGGTTCTTCGAAAAGTAAACGTGTATAGTTTAAAATGTTTCCAAGTCTAATTTCACCATAAGAATGAAGCTTATCACTAGCGTACTTAAGAGTTGGGTAAATTAAAGTTATCCCAAAGGGGGTTTCCTAAAAGACAAACGGTTAAGGATCCCTTAAATTCCATGTAATGAAACATTACGAGTGACATATATCATCAGTTAGAGGAATGCGCTTCTGGGATGTTTATACCCCAACAGCACCACTGTGGTACAGGATATTATAACTTTGTGCATTCCTTTGCAACGCTAAGAAGGAGACGAGCTATACCCATCGATAAGTATACCGATCGGCTTAGAATCACTTACTGATTCGATTAAGCTACGTCCGTCTGTCTGTCTATGTATTCTAACAATCAAGGTACAGCACGCATTTGTTGTCCGATTATCACAAAATTTTGCACAGGCTACTTTTTTGGCTCAAGGAGGAAGAAGAACAAAAACGGTTCAGATTTAGGTATAGCTCCCATATATATCTTTCATCCGATATGGACTTTTAAGGCCGTAGAAGCCACAATTTTCGTCCCTTATTTATAAAATTTTTCACGAGGTGTTTTATTTGATAAAGGGTGATTTTTTTGAGGTTAGGATTTTCATGCATTAGTATTTGACAGATCACGTGGGATTTCAGACATGGTGTCAAAGAGAAAGATGCTCAGTATGCTTTGACATTTCATCATGAATAGACTTACTAACGAGCAACGCTTGCAAATCATTGAATTTTATTACCAAAATCAGTGTTCGGTTCGAAATGTGTTCATTCACCGTTCAGCGATGAGGCTCATTTCTGGTTGAATGGCTACGTAAATAAGCAAAATTGCCGCATTTGGAGTGAAGAGCAACCAGAAGCCGTTCAAGAACTGCCCATGCATCCCGAAAAATGCACTGTTTGGTGTGGTTTGTACGCTGGTGGAATCATTGGACCGTATTTTTTCAAAGATGCTGTTGGACGCAACGTTACGGTGAATGAACACATTTCGAACCGAACACTGATTTTGGTAATAAAATTCAATGATTTGCAAGCGTTGCTCGTTAGTAAGTCTATTCATGATGAAATGTCAAAGCATACTGAGCATCTTTCTCTTTGACACCATGTCTGAAATCCCACGTGATCTGTCAAATACTAATGCATGAAAATCCTAACCTCAAAAAAATCACCCTTTATAATATTTGACGTCTCAGATTTAGATATTGCTCCCATTAATACCTTTTATCCGATATGGCCTTCTAAGGCTGTAGAATCTGACTAGATTTCGATATAAGTTATATATATTAAAAGTCTTACGTGGACTAGGTGGTGTAGGGCATTATATAGTCGGCTACGCCCGACTTTTGCCGTTCCTTAATGGTTTTAGACTGGGTTTGACCCAGAGGTCTCAATGTTAACCCAGAGAAGACTGAAATATGCCTGTTCACGAGGAAGACGAAGATGGGCCAATTAAACGCACCACGTTTCCTCAATAAGACGATTTCTATATCTGACAAGGTCAAATACTTAGGTGTGATCTTGAACAGGAAACTGAATTGGAAATGTCACAATCAAGAGCGTACTGAGAAGGAAAAAGGAGATCAACGCCTTCTCTCAGGATGACAAAATCCGCATCGTTTGGGTGCCGGGCCAACACGGAGTAAGGGGAAGACGATTTGGCTGTGAAGGCCAGAGGACTGCCGTCAATAAACTTGGTTAACCCGAAGTCTTTCGGGTCGACGCAGTCCGAGTTAAGGGAATGGGCGACGAATGTGCATGCAACACTGAGTACGAATTCCGTACGCTTGATCTTACGATCACCTGCAAGGGCAATGAAATGCATAGAGGGCTATAACAGTGCTTGTTAGAGATTGCAGTCATGCATTGGGCACAATCAGAAAGATATTCGGGCGGGTATAATGGAACAGTTTAAACTGCCCGACGTATGTCTCAAGATGACTATGATTCCAGTGTCTCCAAAGAAGTCAGAAGCAACCAATCGAGAAAAGCTGTAGTAGTCTCAATTGGTAAAAATACATGGCAGCGCTTCGGCACATTCACCATTAATTGACCATAGGGTATTGAAGCCCATCCATACAAATCATAGCCTAAGATAGCGAGGCATGCCAATCAATAGGCTTGCTATCACCTATAAAGAACGAAAGCGATCTTACGCAATGGAAGAAGGGGCTTATTACGCCTAACTGGAGAACGGGATTTCCAATGGGAGCGGGACTTGTAGACAGATACGTGTAGAAAGAGTATCGACGTATTATGGGGAGAGATGAACAGCTAGGCTGGATCTTGAGTCATCAATGATACGTGAGGATGAAGTTTCCAAGAATTGGGCACTTGGTTCTTGATGGACAAGCTCCATGCTATGGCCCCGGTAATCCTAGGCAGGATTGACGTTTTCTATGTCGACTGCGCATATGAGGCGCGGTATAACACTATATGTTTCAGGGTGTGGCCATGGCTCTGTGGCCCAGATTTTGGTAAAGAAGAGCTAATCGTGGGTAAAAGGAAACATCCCTCTCTTAGATTACCAAATCGCGGTGCAGGTATAGCTGGCAAATTATCGATGGCACTATCGATATTTAATTTTTTGACGAAATATCGACCGATATTTTTCCGATAGATACTATCACAAAAGTTTAATTTTCTGCAAAACTAAACAAAAATAAATAATCTAACACTGAATACATCCTTTGAGATACATTACGCCTATAGAGGGCGCAATTTTCATCAGATTAGGCTAACATATTGTAGAATGATTTTTCTTATGACTTCCAACACTTTATTAACCTGGTTTTATTTGGTCTGTGCATTGATATTGCTTCTATATAAATCGATCTCCTGATTTTTACTTCTCATTTTCGTATGAAATATAGGTGATGGGAAATTTACGATAGTATCGATACTATCGATATTTATTATTAAAATGATCGAAAATATCGAATGTTGCAATTATCGATAGTTTGCCAGCTCTGGGTGGAGGCAGTTAAGTTCAAGCTTTTACGGGGTTTTTGCACAGAATTACAACCGTACGAGAATATCTGGTGTCAATACCCTGAACTGGTGAAAAATAGGGACAGAACCATTGGTGAACCCCTTTTTGTCCGTTAGATTAACCTCAGACATTAAGTTTAGTTAATCATTTCGCCCTACTGTAGGGGTCAGAAGTTGTGTAACGTTCACTGAAAAGAATTTATTTGATCAGCTGTGCTCCCTCACTTGGCACACTGAAAATAATTTATTTGATCTGCTGTTCTCCCAGTATTGTACTTTTTCACACAGACTGTTTTACCTGTCTTTATATTTTTAATTCTAACCTGCTCTATACACAATCTAATGATATGTTTTTTTTTTCATCTAGGACAAACAAAATGAGTCTAAGGGTCTCTAAGTGAAGCGGCTGATCGCGGGTATACAACTATAGAAATAAAATTTTTCATTCTACAAATTCTTTTGTGGTTCTAGGTCAGACAAGGAAACAGAGGAGCGAGCATATTTTGTGTTTCCCCTCAAACCATGGAAAATTCAAATCTACACTAATCAATCAAGGATAACCTTAGGGATACGCTGCCAAGGGGTTATTACACGATGAATGTTGGCTATATATGAGGTCACAAATAGCCTTCAGTACTATAGCAACACAGATACTTTAAGGACATCAAAGTGGATGTGATATACATGACCCTGACATTCTACTGTTCTATGAACAGACACAACATTTGGACCCGTTTTATGGTTATATAGCAAAGCATGGACAGCATCCAGTATTTTAGGATAACCCACAGATATATAACAGGTTTTGAAGCAACTGGCAACTGCAAAACAATTTCTGTCTGCAGAACTTGTGGGCCGCAACATCTGTATTATTCTCCTCACCCTGAACTTGAAACAAACTACCAACTTGTCATACAAGGAATATTGCGGGAGCATTAGTGCATGTTTACATTTCATCCAAGATTTAGTTTTGGGCCAAATAAAATTTCCAATGCCTTCCAGTCATCCATCTTCTTATCTGCTCTAAACAATCGGTCACACATTTCAATGTGCGATTGAACTCATGATGCCCACCAACCTAGTCATTCATTCAATAGCCATCAAACACTTTCAGTTGTCGTCGTCGCGAAGAGTGTGAGCTGTGGCAGGGCTCTCTCAAATCCCATTATCAATTTATTAAAAAAAAAATGTTTCAATAAAATTATGGAAATTACAGCGCAAATAAGATGCTCATCAATTGATTCGTTTACACCAAGCAACCATGCCCGTGGCTTTATGTATTGCAAATTCCTCGAAAGCTTCAAATCGTTTCTCGTTATCAGTGATCTTAAGAACGCAAAGCAAGCGAATCAAAACAAAATGACAAAATAACTCAGAGAGTCTTTCACCTCTTGGCCGTTGGATGGAATTACGAAGATGGAGAGTAAGCCTGATGTTCAGTTTTTTAAAAGCCATACGAGTGAGATGTTCACAGCATTCCAAGTAAACAAGTGATTGGAATTTCTTTAAAATATTTGTTAAACCCAAAACAAAGATTGTGAATCGAATTGTGAAAAAGGCCTGCTAAAGGCCAGCAGAATTAGGAAATGGTGGCTAGAGCCCTACCGGAAAGCTTAATCATGGCTTGGTTACTTCTTTTGTGCACTATGACCGTGGTAAAAGCAAGGGATATCCCCACTCCTCTACCCGAGTCGGAGCCCGAAACGCGACCTTGCAATGACTCATTTTGGCCTGCAACCAAACACCAGTTCGAGGATCACATTGATATGCTGCAACAACCCTGCACCGATTTTTGGGAATATGCCTGCGGCAATTGGCGCATTCCACAAAAGCTGCGCTTCTTAAAACCCACCGATACCCTAACAGCCATTAAGGCTTCCAATAAATATCTGCTCATGCGGCACTTCGATGATATCGAACAGAGCAGTGACAAACTGAATTCTTCCGATTTGGCCGAGAGAAGTGCAGTGCAATTCTACAAGTCCTGTCTTGACAAGAGAGCTCTGCGTTCCCGAACTCAGGATGAGCTATCGATACGTTTCTATACTGAGGTTTTGAACAATTTTAGCACCAACTGGCCCATACTGCAAGGCAATCTCGCTGCTGCAAAAGTCGAGAAGAACTTCAATTGGGAATACGTGGCTGGTCAAATGCGCCGTTATGGCACACAGGCCTTGATAAGAACACTGGTCCAACCCAATTGGCAGAGTTCCCAGCAATTAATTGTCTACCTAATGCCTCCCTCTTTTGAGTTCTTAAAGGCCCGCCAATCGGATACCACTTTTGATGAGGAATCGGTTTTTCTCTATCAACGTTATGTCAAAATGCTCATGATGGATTTGGGGGTGCGAGTAAGAAAATCTAATCTAATTGCCAACGAGGTCATAAACTTTGAGAAGGATCTGCTGGGGTTGGTGAACACTAAAGACGCCATGATCCTCAAGGAACCCCAAACACTGGCCTCGCTCTCTAAGGAAATGCCTGAGGTGGACTTGAAGAAATATTTCAATACCCTTTTCCAAGATTTCACTCTTCCCCCACAATATGAAGAGAAAATGCTGATAGTGGCCGATAAAGATTTTCTACGCAAATTGGTACGCTTGCTGGATGAAACCAAAGTTGAGACTATAGCCAAATACTTTCTGGCTCAATTCCTGGTGAACTTTGAAGTTAACATTCATGATGATCAAGGATATTTAAAGCAGAAGGAGGCCTGCCTAATGCAGGTTAACGAGTTCATGCCTTCCGAACTTACCAGGATTTTCCTACAGCTGCAGTACGGTAATGTGGAGGAGTTCCTGCGGGAGACCGAACAACATTTGGGGCAAATATTTGGCAAACTTAAAATACAATTCGAAAAATTGGTCAACTCCACAAGTGTCTTCGAAAGGGATGTCTATTCCAAGAATCTTAGCATAGAGAAGATTCGAAATATGCATCTGCTTTTGCCCAAATTGGAAGGGAATAGCGGTGCTGAAGTACTAACAGAGATCAAAGATAATTACGATCTGAACCTGATCGCTTTGACGAGATTGAAAAATAAACGTCAACTTCAACAATTGGTGCCCCACATGGTCAGCGATATAGCAGAGATTATTACGGATCCCCAATTGTCCTTGACCTCCTTGTATCTGGATCAATCTTATGGACCTCTGGATGTCAATGCCTATTATCGTTTGAAGAAGAACGCCATAGAACTGCCCATAGGCATATTACGTTCGCCGTTGTATGATCGCTGCCTGAAACCCGCCAAAATCTATGGCAGTTTTGGCTACATCTTGGCCCATGAACTTTTGCATGGTTTCGATTATGATGGCTTGAACTATGGCAAGTCAGGAAATACAAACAATGGCTGGGGTCCCAAGGCCATTATCAAGTTTGGGGTCAAATCGAATTGTTATTTGAATGAACGCTATGTCGATGGCCATTCGACCATAAATGAGAATATCGCCGATGCCGAAGGTTTGCGTTTGGCCTTGGAGACTCTGTTGGAGTCGGAAGTGGGTCCCACATTTGATCAAAACGATTTGAAGTTATTCTTTTTGAGTTTTGCCCAAACCTGGTGTGGCGTTTCGAGTGCCAGCAATAGTAGTTTGCGCATACACGCCAGCCACCAGGAGAGGGTCAACAATGTGTTGGGCAACTTTATGGAATTTGCTGATGTTTACAAGTGTCAGCCTTCAACGCCGCTCCATCCAGAGGAAAAGTGTCGCATATGGTGATGAATAAAAAATTTAACTATTAAAACTCTACTTAATGAGATGACGAAACTAATAAAGTTGAGCGTTATTATTCTTATTAAAGAAACTAAAGAAATAACTTTCATTAAACATAATTTTTAAGATGTTTTATGGAGGCATACGATTAAAATTCTTTACCATTAGCATAATTAATTAAATGATAAGTAAACTAATATTAATCATACGTACGAATAGAATTCTTATAAAATGAAGGGTAACACGCTTTATTGCCTTAATTCGAAACCTACTCCCTCACTCTCTCTTGTTACCTTCAAGAATATTTTCTTTAATTCTTTTTTACAACTCTTGTTCTGTTCATACAAATCACCCAAACCCAAGAAATGACGTCAATAATCATGTCTTCTCTATGAGAGTTAAGGAGATAATTTTCACTTTTGTATTGTGTGCAACTTAAGCTAGAAATAAACCCGTTAAAGAAAACAATTTTAAACTTAATTTTTATTGCCATTATGGCAATGGGACGAAAAAATAGCAGCTACAGAAGCTCAACTTTTGCAACATTGCCAACATAAAACCACTCTAGGGAGGGGAATGCACTGAAACACTGGGGAAGAGCAAATAAACTGTCATAAAAGAAATTGAAATATATTTCGAAATGACTTTGTGTTTTTGAGCTTAAGCTTCTAGACGACGACCATGCAGAAAACTCGCATAAAGTTCGCACTCAGCCAGCCAGCCAGCCATCCATCCCCCATGAAGGCGAAACAAATCCCATAGTTTCGTTAACATTATTGCAACAAAATGCCACTTGATGCTGGGCTGTGTCCTTGGAATTCCTTAAGGACATTCGGGTTCTTTTTGTGTTACTAGTGACGCTTGTGTTTGCTCATATAATCGCAATATCTTTCTTTACACAAAGCTGCCCCTTCTTTCGTTTCTCTATTCCGCCTCCCTCTTAGTTTCTTTGCGTTTGCGTTGACAAAGTAATCGTAAACACTTTCAATTAAGCAGATTAAATAACATGGCAAGAAGAGATGTCCTTACGGTCTATCCGGCTATCCAATGGGCATTTTCGGCTGTTGCTGTTTGCTCCCAAACTTTTTGTAATTGTTCAACTTGTAGCCGTAATTTAATGGCTATGAGTGCAAAATGTCGAAAATCTATATACATTTCGACTATGAAGGCAGAAAGGAAGAAAAATTAAATTTGGTAATGGAAAACAATAATGCAAAGGAAGGTACAATCTCCAATACTACAAAAATTTTGTAAATTTAAAAAATGATGTGATTACTGTCTGAATAGGAGAGCAATTTGAAAATTCGCGTGCTTTAATAAAAAACCGTCACGTCCTTTCCAGAAATTGTTATTTGTATAATCAAAAATATGCTCTGAAATCCTTTAACCATTCTAAACATAGAAAAAAAAAGTTTTTTTTCGCCATTTTTCAGACAAGGCTATAAGTCATTGAAATTTTCAAAAATCACCAAAATTTTGAAATGTTCGAAATCCCAAGTTTGTTGGCTTATCGAAAGGACGGTGAGACGACATTTCGAAATTCATCATCAGCGCGTCAAAATCGCGCGTTTTTGCATTTAAAACGCCTCGTTTTCAGGCAACAAATGGGAATTTCAAAAATCTAAAACATGCTCTGAATTCAGTTTTCAATAAAGAATTATACTCCACAAAGTTTTTAACAAAAATCGAAAAATCAAAATGACGCGTCATTGGCCTAAAATGTACGCGTTGTTAGGGTTAAAATTGGAATTTCAAAAATCTGAAATATGTTATGAATGCACTTTTGGATGAGGAATTATATTCCCCAAAGTTTTCTAAGAAAATCGAAAAAAAGTTTTTTTCGCCATTTTTCAGACAAGGCTATAGGTCATTGAAATTTTCAAAAATCACCAAAATTTTGAAATGTTCGAAATCCCAAGTTTGTTGGCTTATCGAAAGGATGGTGAGACGACATTTCGAAATTCATCATCAGCGCGTCAAAATCGCGCGTTTTTGCATTTAAAACGCCTCGTTTTCAGGCAACAAATGGGAATTTCAAAAATCTAAAACATGCTCTGAATTCAGTTTTCAATAAAGAATTATACTCCACAAAGTTTTTAACAAAAATCGAAAAATCAAAATGACGCGTCATTGGCCTAAAATGTACGCGTTGTTAGGGTTAAAATTGGAATTTCAAAAATCTGAAATATGTTATGAATGCACTTTTGGATGAGGAATTATATTCCCCAAAGTTTTCTAAGAAAATCGAAAAAAAGTTTTTTTTCGCCATTTTTCAGACAAGGCTATAGGTCATTGAAATTTTCAAAAATCACCAAAATTTTGAAATGTTCGAAATCCCAAGTTTGTTGGCTTATCGAAAGGATGGTGAGACGACATTTCGAAATTCATCATCAGCGCGTCAAAATCGCGCGTTTTTGCATTTAAAACGCCTCGTTTTCAGGCAACAAATGGGAATTTCAAAAATCTAAAACATGCTCTGAATTCAGTTTTCAATAAAGAATTATACTCCACAAAGTTTTTAACAAAAATCGAAAAATCAAAATGACGCGTCATTGGCCTAAAATGTACGCGTTGTTAGGGTTAAAATTGGAATTTCAAAAATCTGAAATATGTTGTGAATGCACTTTTGGATGAGGAATTATATTCCCCAAAGTTTTCTAAGAAAATCGAAAAAAAGTTTTTTTCGCCATTTTTCAGACAAGGCTATAGGTCATTGAAATTTTCAAAAATCACCAAAATTTTGAAATGTTCGAAATCCCAAGTTTGTTGGCTTATCGAAAGGATGGTGAGACGACATTTCGAAATTCATCATCAGCGCGTCAAAATCGCGCGTTTTTGCATTTAAAACGCCTCGTTTTCAGGCAACAAATGGGAATTTCAAAAATCTAAAACATGCTCTGAATTCAGTTTTCAATAAAGAATTATACTCCACAAAGTTTTTAACAAAAATCGAAAAATCAAAATGACGCGTCATTGGCCTAAAATGTACGCGTTGTTAGGGTTAAAATTGGAATTTCAAAAATCTGAAATATGCTATGAATGCACTTTTGGATGAGGAATTATATTCCCCAAAGTTTTCTAAGAAAATCGAAAAAAAGTTTTTTTCGCCATTTTTCAGACATCATTGAAATTTTCAAAAATCACCAAAATTTTGAAATGTTCGAAATCCCAAGTTTGTTGGCTTATCGAAAGGACGGTGAGACGACATTTCGAAATTCATCATCGGCGCGTCAAAATCGCGCGTTTTTGCATTTAAAACGCCTCGTTTTCAGGCAACAAATGGGAATTTCAAAAATCTAAAACATGCTCTGAATTCAGTTTTCAATAAAGAATTATACTCCACAAAGTTTTTAACAAAAATCGAAAAATCAAAATGACGCGTCATTGGCCTAAAATGTACGCGTTGTTAGGGTTAAAATTGGAATTTCAAAAATCTGAAATATGCTATGAATGCACTTTTGGATGAGGAATTATATTCCCCAAAGTTTTCTAAGAAAATCGAAAAAAAAGTTTTTTTCGCCATTTTTCAGACAAGGCTATAGGTCATTGAAATTTTCAAAAATCACCAAAATTTTGAAATGTTCGAAATCCCAAGTTTGTTGGCTTATCGAAAGGACGGTGAGACGACATTTCGAAATTCATCATCAGCGCCTCAAAATCGCGCGTTTTTGCATTTAAAACGCCTCGTTTTCAGGCAACAAATGGGAATTTCAAAAATCTAAAACATGCTCTGAATTCAGTTTTCAATAAAGAATTATACTCCACAAAGTTTTTAACAAAAATCGAAAAATCAAAATGACGCGTCATTGGCCTAAAATGTACGCGTTGTTAGGGTTAAAATTGGAATTTCAAAAATCTGAAATATGCTATGAATGCACTTTTGGATGAGGAATTATATTCCCCAAAGTTTTCTAAGAAAATCGAAAAAAAGTTTTTTTCGCCATTTTTCAGACATTTTTCATTGAAATTTTCAAAAATCACCAAAATTTTGAAATGTTCGAAATCCCAAGTTTGTTGGCTTATCGAAAGGACGGTGAGACGATATTTCGAAATTCATCATCAGCGCGTCAAAATCGCGCGTTTTTGCATTTAAAACGCCTCGTTTTCAGGCAACAAATGCGAATTTCAAAAATCTAAAACATGCTCTGAATTCAGTTTTCAATAAAGAATTATACTCCACAAAGTTTTTAACAAAAATCGAAAAATCAAAATGACGCGTCATTGGCCTAAAATGTACGCGTTGTTAGGGTTAAAATTGGAATTTCAAAAATCTGAAATATGCTATGAATGCACTTTTGGATGAGGAATTATATTCCCCATAGTTTTCTAAGAAAATCGAAAAAAAGTTTTTTTCGCCATTTTTCAGACAAGGCTATAGGTCATTGAAATTTTCAAAAATCACCAAAATTTTGAAATGTTCGAAATCCCAAGTTTGTTGGCTTATCGTAAGGACGGTGAGACGACATTTCGAAATTCATCATTAGCGCGTCAAAATCGCGCGTTTTTGCATTTAAAACGCCTCGTTTTCAGGCAACAAATGCGAATTTCAAAAATCTAAAACATGCTCTGAATTCAGTTTTCAATAAAGAATTATACTCCACAAAGTTTTTAACAAAAATCGAAAAATCAAAATGACGCGTCATTGGCCTAAAATGTACGCGTTGTTAGGGTTAAAATTGGAATTTCAAAAATCTGAAATATGCTATGAATGCACTTTTGGATGAGGAATTATATTCCCCAAAGTTTTCTAAGAAAATCGAAAAAAAGTTTTTTTTCGCCATTTTTCAGACAAGGCTATAGGTCATTGAAATTTTCAAAAATCACCAAAATTTTGAAATGTTCGAAATCCCAAGTTTGTTGGCTTATCGAAAGGGTGGTGAGACGACATTTCGAAATTCATCATCAGCGCGTCAAAATCGCGCGTTTTTGCATTTAAAACGCCTCGTTTTCAGGCAACAAATGGGAATTTCAAAAATCTAAAACATGCTCTGAATTCAGTTTTCAATAAAGAATTATACTCCACAAAGTTTTTAACAAAAATCGAAAAATCAAAATGACGCGTCATTGGCCTAAAATGTACGCGTTGTTAGGGTTAAAATTGGAATTTCAAAAATCTGAAATATGTTATGAATGCACTTTTGGATGAGGAATTATATTCCCCAAAGTTTTCTAAGAAAATCGAAAAAAAGTTTTTTTCGCCATTTTTCAGACAAGGCTATAGGTCATTGAAATTTTCAAAAATCACCAAAATTTTGAAATGTTCGAAATCCCAAGTTTGTTGGCTTATCGAAAGGATGGTGAGACGACATTTCGAAATTCATCATCAGCGCGTCAAAATCGCGCGTTTTTGCATTTAAAACGCCTCGTTTTCAGGCAACAAATGGGAATTTCAAAAATCTAAAACATGCTCTGAATTCAGTTTTCAATAAAGAATTATACTCCACAAAGTTTTTAACAAAAATCGAAAAATCAAAATGACGCGTCATTGGCCTAAAATGTACGCGTTGTTAGGGTTAAAATTGGAATTTCAAAAATCTGAAATATGCTATGAATGCACTTTTGGATGAGGAATTATATTCCCCAAAGTTTTCTAAGAAAATCGAAAAAAAAGTTTTTTTCGCCATTTTTCAGACAAGGCTATAGGTCATTGAAATTTTCAAAAATCACCAAAATTTTGAAATGTTCGAAATCCCAAGTTTGTTGGCTTATCGAAAGGACGGTGAGACGACATTTCGAAATTCATCATCGGCGCGTCAAAATCGCGCGTTTTTGCATTTAAAACGCCTCGTTTTCAGGCAACAAATGGGAATTTCAAAAATCTAAAACATGCTCTGAATTCAGTTTTCAATAAAGAATTATACTCCACAAAGTTTTTAACAAAAATCGAAAAATCAAAATGACGCGTCATTGGCCTAAAATGTACGCGTTGTTAGGGTTAAAATTGGAATTTCAAAAATCTGAAATATGCTATGAATGCACTTTTGGATGAGGACTTATATTCCCCAAAGTTTTCTAAGAAAATCGAAAAAAAGTTTTTTTCGCCATTTTTCAGACAAGGCTATAGGTCATTGAAATTTTCAAAAATCACCAAAATTTTGAAATGTTCGAAATCCCAAGTTTGTTGGCTTATCGAAAGGACGGTGAGACGACATTTCGAAATTCATCATCAGCGCGTCAAAATCGCTCGTTTTTGCATTTAAAACGCCTCGTTTTCAGGCAACAAATGCGAATTTCAAAAATCTAAAACATGCTCTGAATTCAGTTTTCAATAAAGAATTATACTCCACAAAGTTTTTAACAAAAATCGAAAAATCAAAATGACGCGTCATTGGCCTAAAATGTACGCGTTGTTAGGGTTAAAATTGGAATTTCAAAAATCTGAAATATGCTATGAATGCACTTTTGGATGAGGAATTATATTCCCCATAGTTTTCTAAGAAAATCGAAAAAAAGTTTTTTTCGCCATTTTTCAGACAAGGCTATAGGTCATTGAAATTTTCAAAAATCACCAAAATTTTGAAATGTTCGAAATCCCAAGTTTGTTGGCTTATCGAAAGGACGGTGAGACGACATTTCGAAATTCATCATCAGCGCGTCAAAATCGCGCGTTTTTGCATTTAAAACGCCTCGTTTTCAGGCAACAAATGGGAATTTCAAAAATCTAAAACATGCTCTGAATTTAGTTTTCAATAAAGAATTATACTCCACAAAGTTTTTAACAAAAATCGAAAAATCAAAATGACGCGTCATTGGCCTAAAATGTACGCGTTGTTAGGGTTAAAATTGGAATTTCAAAAATCTGAAATATGCTATGAATGCACTTTTGGATGAGGAATTATATTCCCCAAAGTTTTCTAAGAAAATCGAAAAAAAGTTTTTTTCGCCATTTTTCAGACAAGGCTATAGGTCATTGAAATTTTCAAAAATCACCAAAATTTTGAAATGTTCGAAATCCCAAGTTTGTTGGCTTATCGAAAGGACGGTGAGACGACATTTCGAAATTCATCATCATCGCGTCAAAATCGCGCGTTTTTGCATTTAAAACGCCTCGTTTTCAGGCAACAAATGGGAATTTCAAAAATCTAAAACATGCTCTGAATTCAGTTTTCAATAAAGAATTATACTCCACAAAGTTTTTAACAAAAATCGAAAAATCAAAATGACGCGTCATTGGCCTAAAATGTACGCGTTGTTAGGGTTAAAATTGGAATTTCAAAAATCTGAAATATGCTATGAATGCACTTTTGGATGAGGAATTATATTCCCCAAAGTTTTCTAAGAAAATCGAAAAAAAGTTTTTTTCGCCATTTTTCAGACAAGGCTATAGGTCATTGAAATTTTCAAAAATCACCAAAATTTTGAAATGTTCGAAATCCCAAGTTTGTTGGCTTATCGAAAGGACGGTGAGACGACATTTCGAAATTCATCATCAGCGCGTCAAAATCGCGCGTTTTTGCATTTAAAACGCCTCGTTTTCAGGCAACAAATGGGAATTTCAAAAATCTAAAACATGCTCTGAATTCAGTTTTCAATAAAGAATTATACTCCACAAAGTTTTTAACAAAAATCGAAAAATCAAAATGACGCGTCATTGGCCTAAAATGTACGCGTTGTTAGGGTTAAAATTGGAATTTCAAAAATCTGAAATATGCTATGAATGCACTTTTGGATGAGGAATTATATTCCCCAAAGTTTTCTAAGAAAATCGAAAAAAAGTTTTTTTCGCCATTTTTCAGACAAGGCTATAGGTCATTGAAATTTTCAAAAATCACCAAAATTTTGAAATGTTCGAAATCCCAAGTTTGTTGGCTTATCGAAAGGACGGTGAGACGACATTTCGAAATTCATCATCAGCGCGTCAAAATCGCTCGTTTTTGCATTTAAAACGCCTCGTTTTCAGGCAACAAATGCGAATTTCAAAAATCTAAAACATGCTCTGAATTCAGTTTTCAATAAAGAATTATACTCCACAAAGTTTTTAACAAAAATCGAAAAATCAAAATGACGCGTCATTGGCCTAAAATGTACGCGTTGTTAGGGTTTGTTAATGCCAAACCTTGTTCCTACCTGGTCCCCCTAATCTACTTTCTAAGTTTCGCAGCTATTTGCATTTGCATACACCCACATACCTCATACTTTATATGTGTGTGTGTGTGTGTCTCTCTTTGTACTAAAGATGTCTCGCTTTCAGCAGCCTTGTGTACTCCGTCGGCCTTTTCCTTTTCTTTTTCCTATTTCAAACTTACTTATTATCTGGGCTTCAACCACTGCTGTTCTTCCTGGTAAGAGTTTCGTTCAATCTCCAATTCAGAGCTTTCTTTTCCATCCAATAAAGAGATAATTGTAAATTCCCAATTTCTAACCCACCTGTGTTTTCATTTTTTTTTCCTATTCTCCCCAAACTCACCTTGCGAGGAAAATATTTCTACTCCGAGAAATATTTTCCACGACTCCAGTGATTAAACCATCCACTTTCCTCCAGAGCTAACCCCCAACATTTTCATTGTGGTCCTTCGAACCGGATCTATTACTGGAAATCATCCCTTCATCACCATTTCATCCAACATACATATCATCATCGTCATCATAGAAAAAAAGGTGAGTTTGTGCTTTGTTCTATTCCATAAAAAGTGAAAACAATAGTGCTTTTTTCCAAATATTCATTGTGCTTCAGTTGTGTTTTGCCGACGGCAAAAAAAATAAAAAATAAAATTTTTCAAAAACCGTACTGAAAAAATTTTTTTTCCAACTATTCGGTTATTAATTTTCTTAAAATTTGGTGGAAGTGAATTTCATTAAATTCCATAGAGAAATTTAAGTAACAGTGTGCTTTGCCTCTATAAGAATTGCCATTAATTTGCAAAAAAAAAATAACATAAGATTTTATATTTCAATCGGTGTCGCGGCAGTGTGTTCCTTTGGTTTCTTTTCTTTTTCAATCGTGGTGCATTGAAAGTGATCTTTGCCCTCTTTCATATGCTGCAGTCGCGCTGCCCATAGCATTATTTCGTCGTTGTTAATAGTTCTCGCACTTCCACAGCCTTTCCTACAAGCACAGTGATTGTTGTTATTGTTTTTTTTTTTAGAACTAACCAACGTTGATCTCCATAACTAACATCCAATATACATACATCCATATATACACACAACTGAACGTACATACAAACATTTCTTGTTATTCGCTTCTATTGAGTTTCGTTGCGGGTGACATTGCTACTGCGAAGAGAATAAGAGACTTCTGTGTTGCTTTGAATTTGTCCATTCGCTCTTATATACTCTTTGTTTGCCGTGCACCCTACAGTCATTCCGTTTGTGTGGTCGCGACTCGGGGCGTTTGAGACATACCTTATATTTTGGTTCCATTGGCATACATATGCATTTGTGTGATACCCTGATCGGTCAGAGATATATATAGCGCACCCTACAGCCGGTCATAGTCGACTTTTGGTACAAAACTTTGATTTTTTCGAAAAGTAAATTTTTTTCTGATTTTCTTCACGAGACTGTTTTCGTTTGGTGTTCGTGTAAAGCAAAAACCGTATTTGCACCCTACAGTGAGCCAAGGTCGACTTTTGGATCCAAAAAGTTCGAATTTTCATAATTTTCAAGAGAATTTTTTTTCCTCTGCTGATTTTAAGAGTTTCAATACTATAGAGGCATTTCGAACTTATTTAAACCGGCGCAACTGTTCATTCTTCTGTTTTCCGGAAATATTACGCATACGCCTACGTCATTTTCAACGTTTTTTTTTTTTCGATACCAGTTCCATTTTTTCGGATTTACTGTTCATTTAGATAGGTTTTTTCCCTAACCTATTTAAGAGAGTTAAGTGCGTCTGGTTCAGAGCTAATTCTACTTTTTTCTTTCAAGTTCGAATATGTCTTTAGAGTCGTTCATTCGCTTAGCTGATCGCCTTGTCGCATTCAATGCTGATATAGGTGATAATACGCTTCCGCTCTCATCGATTCACTTAATTAATATACACATGACAGAGCTGAAGTCATTATGGAGCGACATTAAGTCCACTTTCGATACATTCATGGCTGATCGTGATAGTGAGCAAGACGAAGACGAGGGCGGTGCAGACGATTCCGTAAATGCATCCGAGCTGGAGACCTTCCGAGCCAAGTTTAAGAGTTCTTATGTGACTTACTGCAACTGCTTGGCGACATTGTCACAGCTCGCGGAGGAGTTTCAGTTGCCGGCAACTAAGATTTCTCCAAGCCAACGTCTTGTCGCAAATCCACCTGTTTCCGAAGGTCATCCAGAATTTCAAGACACTCCGTCTTCTACGGGAAGGACTGATTATTCCTTTCATCTCCCGCCATGTGATACAGAGGTTTTCCACGGTGATTACATGTCCTGGCCTACTTTCAGAGACATGTTTACGGCAGTGTACATAAAGAATTCCAGACTTAGTTTTGTCGAGCGTCTGTTTCACTTGACGCAAAAAACGCGAGGCGAGGCTCGTGACATTGTTCAGAGGAGCCCTTTGACGAATGATGGTTTCCATTTGGCATGGAAAAATCTATGCGCTCGTTATGAGAATAGACGAATCCTTGTTAACGGGCAGCTAAAGGTTTTGTTCAATCTTCCTTCCATTTCCAAAGAGTCCGCCAGTGCACTTAAACAGTTGCAGCGCGACCTTACTTCTTGTATCTCGGCCCTAGAGTTGTATGACATTGATGTCAGAGGTTGGGACCCTCTATTCGTATTTCTCTGTTCGAATCGTCTTCCAGAGTCCACACTTACCTTATGGGAGCAGGGTCTCGCAGATAAGACTGCAATTCCTAAGTGGTCTGACCTTGACTCCTTTCTTACGAATAGATACCGGACACTGGAGTCCGTTTCTGAAATGCGTGCCAATCCCAATGCAAGGGATCAAGATTCAAAATCCAATAGCACGAATACTAAGAGTTCGAGAAATATTAATTCATTCCAAGTGAGAGTTTCGGGTCCACAATGTCCTTTATGTCCAAGAGAGTTCCATGTGATTAGGAAGTGTCCTAAGTTCATAGCAATGGACATTAATCAGAGAAAGTCCGAGATAAGGAAGCAAGGTCTGTGTTTGAACTGTTTTTCGAAAACTCATCACGTTCGAAATTGTACAAGCAAGAACACTTGTTTCCAGTGCCAGAGGAAGCATAATACTTTGCTTCATGAGAGTTCCGCTAATCCAGAGGCCAGTAACTCAAGAGTGCAGACTCCGGCAAATACAAATTCAGGTTTGAATGCAAACTCCTCACCTTTCGCTCCTAGTCCTATACAGTCCACTAGTTCTGGTACGGGAGTCGTTCAAACCTATTTCTCTTCCAGTTCTCGTGGCGTTTTGCTGGGGACTGCTTTGGTTGATGTGTTGCACTTGGGTGTTACGTACCAGGCACGAGTGCTTTTGGATTCTGGGTCGCAGGGTACATTCATTTCAGAGAGACTTTTCAATAGATTGCAGCTCCCATATAGAAAAGTCAATGCTCAGATTTCTGGTCTGAATGATTCCATGGCTGCTTCCGTTCGAAAGGAATGTACTCTGCTTCTATGTTCGAGATATGCAGATGCTCAAATTTCGGTTAAGGCCTTCGTTATTACTAATTTATCTGGTGCCCTTCCATCTCATTCAATACCCCCCTCCATCTTCTCTCAGCTGCCCCAATTCGAGCTGGCAGATCCACTATTTCACAGGAGTTCCAGTATTGATATTCTGATTGGTGGTGACTTCCTTCCTTCCATCATGCGGTCCGGCGTGAAGCATGATATTTGTGGTTCCTTGATGGGCCAAAATACCATCTTTGGATGGATTTTGACTGGCCCCATTCCGATCCAATCTCCATCTCCATATTCCAGAATTATTTCCAACTTTTGTGAAATCTCTTTGGACAAAGAGATTTCGAGATTTTGGGAGGTGGAGAATCTTCCAAGGAAGAACTTTGTGTCAGCAGCTGATAGATTTTGTGAGGAATTGTTCGTTTCAACTACTAAGAGGGATGAAGATGGAAGGTACGTTGTTCATCTTCCGTTCAAAAGAGATTTTCCCAAGAGTATATCTCTAGGTAATTCACGGACAAGTGCTATGGCCCAATTTTTGAGAAATGAAGTCCGCCTCCTTCGCAATCTTGCGTTCAAGGATGAGTATGATTCCGTTATCCAAGAGTACGCGAATTTAAGCCACATGTGTCAAGTTGAGACTTCTAGTTCTATGGGAAGTGCGTCTCATTACTACCTGCCGCACCATGCGGTTATAAAACCAGAGAGCACTACCACCAAAGTTCGGGTGGTTTTCAATGCTTCTTCACCTTCCTCTAATGGCGTGAGTCTTAATGACACTTTGCATACAGGTCCTGTGTTGCAGAGTGATCTGACTGTGTTGATTCTCAAGTGGCGATTCTTTCGGTATGTGTTCAATGCCGACATTCAAAAGATGTACCGGCAGATTAGAGTTCATCCCAATCACACACCGTTCCAAAGAGTTCTATTTCGAAGAGATCCAAGTGACGACGTTCAAGATTTCGAGTTGAAGACTGTCACTTTCGGTGTGAATTGTGCTCCATACTTAGCTATTCGCACTCTTTTCCAACTTGCTGATGACGTTCAATCCAGTCATCCTATTGCCAGTGAAATACTTCGCAGTTCTATGTACGTGGATGATGCCCTAGTGGGTGCACATTCGCTGCAGAAGGCAATGCAGTCTAAGGAGCAGTTGATATCCGCTTTGGCTTCGGCCGGCTTCCTCCTGAGAAAATGGACAGCAAATTCAAAGGATATTCTAGCAGGTCTTCCTTCCGATCATTTGCTGTGTGAAGATTTTTTGGACTTCGACGACAGTAGCACAGCAAAAATGCTAGGAATTCGTTGGAATGCTCGATCCGATTCGTTCTATTTCACTACCAAGCCATTCCCAGATTCATCCAGAGATACTAAAAGAGAACTCCTTTCCCAGATTTCAAAGCTTTTCGATCCTGCTGGTTGGCTATCGCCATGTATTGTGGTAGCAAAGATTCTTATGCAGAGGATATGGTCAGAGGGTACGGGCTGGGACGAGGTCGTTACCCCTGGCACACTTGCAAAGTGGAAAGAGTTTCAGACGTGTTATTCGGCTATAAATGAAGTTCGAATTCCGAGGTGGCTTCATTATGTTCCTTCCGCCGATATTCAATTCCATGGCTTCTGTGATGCTTCAGAAAGGGCATACGCAGCAGCTTTGTATGTGCGAATAGCTACAACTACTTCGGTCTCCACACATTTGGTCTATTCAAAGACAAGAGTGGCTCCTGTTAAGACATTGTCCATTCCGAGGTTAGAGCTTTGTGGGGCTGTTCTATTGGCAGAGATGTTAGATACATTACTTCCGACACTTAACATTCCCAAGTATTCTCTTTTCTGTTGGACAGACTCCACTATTGTCCTTTCCTGGCTTTCGAAACCTCCGTGTTGTTGGGCAACATTTGTTGCAAACCGAATTTCAAGTATAGTTCAAGTGGTTGACCCCTCCAAGTTCGGTCATGTTCCTTCAGAGACGAATCCTGCCGACCTCGCTAGCCGAGGTCTCCTGCCTCAGGATATCGTCGCAAATGAGTTGTGGTGGTCGGGACCTGAGTGGCTCCGCGACTCCCCTGAGTGTTGGCCTAATTCTGTTCAATCCACTATTCCCGAGATAGATTTGGAGCGTAAAGCCATAAAGGTTCATCATACTTACTTTCAGAACTACCAGGACGTTCTTGAACGTTTTTCTTCCTATCCACGAGCGCTACGTGTACTGGCTTATGTGTATCGATTCTTCTATCGTACTCATCCAAGATTTCGTTCCAGCTTTTCAAAGCAGTCCACTTTGATCACAAGTTCTGAGCTTGTACTGGTTAGAGATGGATTGATTCGAGTGTGTCAAAAAGCGTGTTTTCCAAATGAGTACAAGTGTTTGTTGTCACAAGAGCAAATTTCGAAATCAAGTTCTATTCTGAACTTAAACCCGTTCCTGGACGCTGAGGGGCTAATTCGTTCATGTGGCCGGCTGGAATCGTCAGTCGGCCTTCCGTACAATGAGAGACACCCGATAATAATGCCCTACGGTTGTCAATATTCCAGGCTGCTCGTGAAGTTCATCCACCAACTTACTATCCACGGTGGGAATCAGCTTGTACTTCGTATGGTCAGATCACAGTACTGGATCCCGAAGGTCAAGAATTTAATCAAAACGACCATCAATAAGTGCAAGCCTTGCATTCTCTACAAGAGGCGTTGTCAGCAGCAGCTCATGGCGGCTTTGTCGCCAGAGCGCACCGAGTTCACTCGTCCATTCACTCGAACGGGTTTGGATTTCGCGGGTCCTTTCGACATAAAGAGTTACAGTGGGCGGGCCTGTCGTATTACGAAAGGCTACGTCTGCGTTTTCGTGTGCTTCTCCACAAAGGCGATACACTTAGAGGCGACGTCCGATTTGTCCACTCCCACGTTCTTAGCGGCTTTCCATCGTTTTGTTTCTCGGCGGGGTTGTCCGTTGCATCTATATTCCGATAACGGTACAACTTTCGTCGGAGCTTCCAGGATCTTAGAGAGAGAATTTATTCATGCTGCTCGTGCTGGAACTGAGTCGAACTATGCGCACCAGTCTTTGAGTTGGCATTTCATCCCGCCTGGAGCTCCTCATATGGGAGGACTCTGGGAAGCGGGAGTAAAGAGTTTTAAGTCCCATTTTCGAAAATTTGCTGGTTCCTTCAAATTTACATTTGAAGAGTTCTCGACAATCCTGTCGAGAATTGAAGCATGCCTCAATTCGCGCCCGTTGTCTCCTATATCCAGTGATCCTAACGATTTCGCTGCCTTAACTCCAGGTCATTTCTTGATTGGTACTCCCATTCTTGCTCCGATCGATCCACGCATTGAGGAGAGTCCTGTATCGATTTTGAACCGATGGCAGAGACTTAAGGCTATTCATCAGAGTTTTTGCGTTCGATGGAAGAACGAATATTTACGAGAACTACAAAAGCGAGTTAAATGGCAAAGTTCAGAAAAGAATATAGAAGAGAACACACTAGTCGTTATTCAAGATGACAACCTTCCACCAAATGTTTGGCGTCTAGGCAGAGTTTGCAAGACGTATTTCGGCACTGATCGCAGAGTTCGGGTTGCTGACGTGGTGACTCAGAAGGGCACCATTACGCGACCCATTACCAAGCTTGTCGTCATTTCCTCTCCGAATTAAACACAGATTTTCTATTCTTTCCCATCACTTCCCTATTGTTTGTTTTGCCACCATAGATTATCATGCCCAAGTATACCAAAGAGACACAAAGGAAGTCATCCGCGGTTCCCTACAAGAAGGAAAAATACGATTGCCGTATCTGTCACCGGTCTCATGCCCTACGATCTTGCCAAAGGTTTTTGGAAATGAAAATGGCAGATCGTTTGGAAGCAGTTCGAAGGCATAGTTACTGCTTCAACTGTCTGGCTCATGACCACTTGGTGGTATCCTGCTCTAGCAGTCACCGGTGTCACCACTGCAAAAAGAGCCATCATACCCTCCTCCACGTCGATCCGAAACTACGGGATGCCCTTCTTAAGAGCGATCGGAAGCAATCGCGTCCCAACACTCCTGAGCGGAAGTCAAAGGATTCGTGCCCACCGAGGGATTTTTCGCCATCACCGTCTTCTAAGCAGAGGACATCTCTTTCGGCTATTCTTCGACAGAACAGCATTGTGTTGCTTCCTACGGTGCTCGTTAAGGTAAAAGGCAAGTCTGAACGATCCACAGCCCGGTGCCTTCTCGACTCGGGGTCTCCGGTGAGCAGGATCTCCAAGAGATTGGTAGATTCGTTGGCGCTCACGACATTGAGCCTGAAAGAGGAGACCATATGCCCACTTCGCCTGACCTCCAGATTCGACGAAACGGTAACCATTGAAGGCACATTTCGTGTGAGTACCCGCATTTCAACGGTGACGCCAGCTGAATCGCTTCCGGAATCATTTAAAAGACATTTCCCCCACTTATTCTTTGCGGATTCGAAATTTTTCAAATCTGCCCCGGTGGATATTGTAATTGGTGTCGATCTTTATCCCAGGGTCATCGCAGAGGGTGTATACGCCCAGAATGGTTTGCCTACGGCACAAAGTACTATTTTTGGTTGGGTGATCTATGGTGTCTGTTCGCACTGAGCGCACTACAGCGTTCTCATTATTCTTCGGTATCAATGAATTTAATCCAAACTGAATAAAAGAGTTATGAAATGCACTGTTGATTTTTACTTTACTAGCGAAGCACAAGCTCTATCTTTTAAACAGGTCCATTGAGCGGTTTGATTCATAGAAGGATGTCCACTACTGACAAGCTTGCCTTTTCCATGTACCAGCTGGATCCTGATGATGGAGTGATCCTTTGGCTATTCTACGGAGCTATACAACTATTATGTCAACATTTCCTTTCCTTACTAGAGTAATTAAATTCATAACTAGAGTAATTAGATTCATAACGTCCGTTTTCATAGAGTTTTCAATTATATTCCGTGCGAGTAATTGTAAGCTGGTGCGAGTACACACAGTTGCATTTTTCCTTTTTTTTATTGCAGGTGTACTGCAAGGGGGCCGGTAATGTTAATGCCAAACCTTGTTCCTACCTGGTCCCCCTAATCTACTTTCTAAGTTTCGCAGCTATTTGCATTTGCATACACCCACATACCTCATACTTTATATGTGTGTGTGTCTCTCTTTGTACTAAAGATGTCTCGCTTTCAGCAGCCTTGTGTACTCCGTCGGCCTTTTCCTTTTCTTTTTCCTATTTCAAACTTACTTATTATCTGGGCTTCAACCACTGCTGTTCTTCCTGGTAAGAGTTTCGTTCAATCTCCAATTCAGAGCTTTCTTTTCCATCCAATAAAGAGATAATTGTAAATTCCCAATTTCTAACCCACCTGTGTTTTCATTTTTTTTTCCTATTCTCCCCAAACTCACCTTGCGAGGAAAATATTTCTACTCCGAGAAATATTTTCCACGACTCCAGTGATTAAACCATCCACTTTCCTCCAGAGCTAACCCCCAACATTTTCAGGGTTAAAATTGGAATTTCAAAAATCTGAAATATGCTATGAATGCACTTTTGGATGAGGAATTATATTCCCCATAGTTTTCTAAGAAAATCGAAAAAAAGTTTTTTTCGCCATTTTTCAGACAAGGCTATAGGTCATTGAAATTTTCAAAAATCACCAAAATTTTGAAATGTTCGAAATCCCAAGTTTGTTGGCTTATCGAAAGGACGGTGAGACGACATTTCGAAATTCATCATCAGCGCGTCAAAATCGCGCGTTTTTGCATTTAAAACGCCTCGTTTTCAGGCAACAAATGGGAATTTCAAAAATCTAAAACATGCTCTGAATTTAGTTTTCAATAAAGAATTATACTCCACAAAGTTTTTAACAAAAATCGAAAAATCAAAATGACGCGTCATTGGCCTAAAATGTACGCGTTGTTAGGGTTAAAATTGGAATTTCAAAAATCTGAAATATGCTATGAATGCACTTTTGGATGAGGAATTATATTCCCCAAAGTTTTCTAAGAAAATCGAAAAAAAGTTTTTTTCGCCATTTTTCAGACAAGGCTATAGGTCATTGAAATTTTCAAAAATCACCAAAATTTTGAAATGTTCGAAATCCCAAGTTTGTTGGCTTATCGAAAGGACGGTGAGACGACATTTCGAAATTCATCATCATCGCGTCAAAATCGCGCGTTTTTGCATTTAAAACGCCTCGTTTTCAGGCAACAAATGGGAATTTCAAAAATCTAAAACATGCTCTGAATTCAGTTTTCAATAAAGAATTATACTCCACAAAGTTTTTAACAAAAATCGAAAAATCAAAATGACGCGTCATTGGCCTAAAATGTACGCGTTGTTAGGGTTAAAATTGAAATTTCAAAAATCTGAAATATGCTATGAATGCACTTTTGGATGAGGAATTATATTCCCCATTGTTTTCTAAGAAAATCGAAAAAAAGTTTTTTTCGCCATTTTTCAGACAAGGCTATAGGTCATTGAAATTTTCAAAAATCACCAAAATTTTGAAATGTTCGAAATCCCAAGTTTGTTGGCTTATCGAAAGGACGGTGAGACGACATTTCGAAATTCATCATCAGCGCGTCAAAATCGCTCGTTTTTGCATTTAAAACGCCTCGTTTTCAGGCAACAAATGCGAATTTCAAAAATCTAAAACATGCTCTGAATTCAGTTTTCAATAAAGAATTATACTCCACAAAGTTTTTAACAAAAATCGAAAAATCAAAATGACGCGTCATTGGCCTAAAATGTACGCGTTGTTAGGGTTAAAATTGGAATTTCAAAAATCTGAAATATGCTATGAATGCACTTTTGGATGAGGAATTATATTCCCCATAGTTTTCTAAGAAAATCGAAAAAAAGTTTTTTTCGCCATTTTTCAGACAAGGCTATAGGTCATTGAAATTTTCAAAAATCACCAAAATTTTGAAATGTTCGAAATCCCAAGTTTGTTGGCTTATCGAAAGGACGGTGAGACGACATTTCGAAATTCATCATCAGCGCGTCAAAATCGCGCGTTTTTGCATTTAAAACGCCTCGTTTTCAGGCAACAAATGGGAATTTCAAAAATCTAAAACATGCTCTGAATTCAGTTTTCAATAAAGAATTATACTCCACAAAGTTTTTAACAAAAATCGAAAAATCAAAATGACGCGTCATTGGCCTAAAATGTACGCGTTGTTAGGGTTAAAATTGGAATTTCAAAAATCTGAAATATGCTATGAATGCACTTTTGGATGAGGAATTATATTCCCCAAAGTTTTCAAAGAAAATCGAAAAAAAGTTTTTTTCACCATTTTTCAGACAAGGCTATAGGTCATTGAAATTTTCAAAAATCACCAAAATTTTGAAATGTTCGAAATCCCAAGTTTGTTGGCTTATCGAAAGGACGGTGAGACGACATTTCGAAATTCATCATCAGCGCGTCAAAATCGCTCGTTTTTGCATTTAAAACGCCTCGTTTTTAGGCAACAAGTGGGAATTTCAAAAATCTAAAACATGCTCTGAATTCAGTTTTCAATAAAGAATTATACTCCACAAAGTTTTTAACAAAAATCGAAAAATCAAAATGACGCGTCATTGGCCTAAAATGTACGCGTTGTTAGGGTTAAAATTGGAATTTCAAAAATCTGAAATATGCTATGAATGCACTTTTGGATGAGGAATTATATTCCCCATAGTTTTCTAAGAAAATCGAAAAAAAGTTTTTTTCGCCATTTTTCAGACAAGGCTATAGGTCATTGAAATTTTCAAAAATCACCAAAATTTTGAAATGTTCGAAATCCCAAGTTTGTTGGCTTATCGAAAGGACGGTGAGACGACATTTCGAAATTCATCATCAGCGCGTCAAAATCGCGCGTTTTTGCATTTAAAACGCCTCGTTTTCAGGCAACAAATGGGAATTTCAAAAATCTAAAACATGCTCTGAATTCAGTTTTCAATAAAGAATTATACTCCACAAAGTTTTTAACAAAAATCGAAAAATCAAAATGACGCGTCATTGGCCTAAAATGTACGCGTTGTTAGGGTTAAAATTGGAATTTCAAAAATCTGAAATATGCTATGAATGCACTTTTGGATGAGGAATTATATTCCCCAAAGTTTTCTAAGAAAATCGAAAAAAAGTTTTTTTCGCCATTTTTCAGACAAGGCTATAGGTCATTGAAATTTTCAAAAATCACCAAAATTTTGAAATGTTCGAAATCCCAAGTTTGTTGGCTTATCGAAAGGACGGTGAGACGACATTTCGAAATTCATCATCAGCGCGTCAAAATCGCGCGTTTTTGCATTTAAAACGCCTCGTTTTCAGGCAACAAATGCGAATTTCAAAAATCTAAAACATGCTCTGAATTCAGTTTTCAATAAAGAATTATACTCCACAAAGTTTTTAACAAAAATCGAAAAATCAAAATGACGCGTCATTGGCCTAAAATGTACGCGTTGTTAGGGTTAAAATTGGAATTTCAAAAATCTGAAATATGCTATGAATGCACTTTTGGATGAGGAATTATATTCCCCATAGTTTTCTAAGAAAATCGAAAAAAAGTTTTTTTCGCCATTTTTCAGACAAGGCTATAGGTCATTGAAATTTTCAAAAATCACCAAAATTTTGAAATGTTCGAAATCCCAAGTTTGTTGGCTTATCGAAAGGACGGTGAGACGACATTTCGAAATTCATCATCAGCGCGTCAAAATCGCGCGTTTTTGCATTTAAAACGCCTCGTTTTCAGGCAACAAATGGGAATTTCAAAAATCTAAAACATGCTCTGAATTCAGTTTTCAATAAAGAATTATACTCCACAAAGTTTTTAACAAAAATCGAAAAATCAAAATGACGCGTCATTGGCCTAAAATGTACGCGTTGTTAGGGTTAAAATTGGAATTTCAAAAATCTGAAATATGCTATGAATGCACTTTTGGATGAGGAATTATATTCCCCAAAGTTTTCTAAGAAAATCGAAAAAAAGTTTTTTTCGCCATTTTTCAGACAAGGCTATAGGTCATTGAAATTTTCAAAAATCACCAAAATTTTTAAATGTTCGAAATCCCAAGTTTGTTGGCTTATCGAAAGGACGGTGAGACGACATTTCGAAATTCATCATCAGCGCGTCAAAATCGCGCGTTTTTGCATTTAAAACGCCTCGTTTTCAGGCAACAAATGGGAATTTCAAAAATCTAAAACATGCTCTGAATTCAGTTTTCAATAAAGAATTATACTCCACAAAGTTTTTAACAAAAATCGAAAAATCAAAATGACGCGTCATTGGCCTAAAATGTACGCGTTGTTAGGGTTAAAATTGGAATTTCAAAAATCTGAAATATGCTATGAATGCACTTTTGGATGAGGAATTATATTCCCCATAGTTTTCTAAGAAAATCGAAAAAAAGTTTTTTTCGCCATTTTTCAGACAAGGCTATAGGTCATTGAAATTTTCAAAAATCACCAAAATTTTGAAATGTTCGAAATCCCAAGTTTGTTGGCTTATCGAAAGGACGGTGAGACGACATTTCGAAATTCATCATCAGCGCGTCAAAATCGCGCGTTTTTGCATTTAAAACGCCTCGTTTTCAGGCAACAAATGGGAATTTCAAAAATCTAAAACATGCTCTGAATTCAGTTTTCAATAAAGAATTATACTCCACAAAGTTTTTAACAAAAATCGAAAAATCAAAATGACGCGTCATTGGCCTAAAATGTACGCGTTGTTAGGGTTAAAATTGGAATTTCAAAAATCTGAAATATGCTATGAATGCACTTTTGGATGAGGAATTATATTCCCCAAAGTTTTCTAAGAAAATCGAAAAAAAGTTTTTTTCGCCATTTTTCAGACAAGGCTATAGGTCATTGAAATTTTCAAAAATCACCAAAATTTTGAAATGTTCGAAATCCCAAGTTTGTTGGCTTATCGAAAGGACGGTGAGACGACATTTCGAAATTCATCATCAGCGCGTCAAAATCGCGCGTTTTTGCATTTAAAACGCCTCGTTTTCAGGCAACAAATGCGAATTTCAAAAATCTAAAACATGCTCTGAATTCAGTTTTCAATAAAGAATTATACTCCACAAAGTTTTTAACAAAAATCGAAAAATCAAAATGACGCGTCATTGGCCTAAAATGTACGCGTTGTTAGGGTTAAAATTGGAATTTCAAAAATCTGAAATATGCTATGAATGCACTTTTGGATGAGGAATTATATTCCCCATAGTTTTCTAAGAAAATCGAAAAAAAGTTTTTTTCGCCATTTTTCAGACAAGGCTATAGGTCATTGAAATTTTCAAAAATCACCAAAATTTTGAAATGTTCGAAATCCCAAGTTTGTTGGCTTATCGAAAGGACGGTGAGACGACATTTCGAAATTCATCATCAGCGCGTCAAAATCGCGCGTTTTTGCATTTAAAACGCCTCGTTTTCAGGCAACAAATGGGAATTTCAAAAATCTAAAACATGCTCTGAATTCAGTTTTCAATAAAGAATTATACTCCACAAAGTTTTTAACAAAAATCGAAAAATCAAAATGACGCGTCATTGGCCTAAAATGTACGCGTTGTTAGGGTTAAAATTGGAATTTCAAAAATCTGAAATATGCTATGAATGCACTTTTGGATGAGGAATTATATTCCCCAAAGTTTTCTAAGAAAATCGAAAAAAAGTTTTTTTCGCCATTTTTCAGACAAGGCTATAGGTCATTGAAATTTTCAAAAATCACCAAAATTTTGAAATGTTCGAAATCCCAAGTTTGTTGGCTTATCGAAAGGACGGTGAGACGACATTTCGAAATTCATCATCAGCGCGTCAAAATCGCGCGTTTTTGCATTTAAAACGCCTCGTTTTCAGGCAACAAATGGGAATTTCAAAAATCTAAAACATGCTCTGAATTCAGTTTTCAATAAAGAATTATACTCCACAAAGTTTTTAACAAAAATCGAAAAATCAAAATGACGCGTCATTGGCCTAAAATGTACGCGTTGTTAGGGTTAAAATTGGAATTTCAAAAATCTGAAATATGCTATGAATGCACTTTTGGATGAGGAATTATATTCCCCAAAGTTTTCTAAGAAAATCGAAAAAAAGTTTTTTTCGCCATTTTTCAGACAAGGCTATAGGTCATTGAAATTTTCAAAAATCACCAAAATTTTGAAATGTTCGAAATCCCAAGTTTGTTGGCTTATCGAAAGGACGGTGAGACGACATTTCGAAATTCATCATCAGCGCGTCAAAATCGCGCGTTTTTGCATTTAAAACGCCTCGTTTTCAGGCAACAAATGGGAATTTCAAAAATCTAAAACATGCTCTGAATTCAGTTTTCAATAAAGAATTATACTCCACAAAGTTTTTAACAAAAATCGAAAAATCAAAATGACGCGTCATTGGCCTAAAATGTACGCGTTGTTAGGGTTAAAATTGAAATTTCAAAAATCTGAAATATGCTATGAATGCACTTTTGGATGAGGAATTATATTCCCCATTGTTTTCTAAGAAAATCGAAAAAAAGTTTTTTTCGCCATTTTTCAGACAAGGCTATAGGTCATTGAAATTTTCAAAAATCACCAAAATTTTGAAATGTTCGAAATCCCAAGTTTGTTGGCTTATCGAAAGGACGGTGAGACGACATTTCGAAATTCATCATCAGCGCGTCAAAATCGCGCGTTTTTGCATTTAAAACGCCTCGTTTTCAGGCAACAAATGGGAATTTCAAAAATCTAAAACATGCTCTGAATTCAGTTTTCAATAAAGAATTATACTCCACAAAGTTTTTAACAAAAATCGAAAAATCAAAATGACGCGTCATTGGCCTAAAATGTACGCGTTGTTAGGGTTAAAATTGGAATTTCAAAAATCTGAAATATGCTATGAATGCACTTTTGGATGAGGAATTATATTCCCCAAAGTTTTCAAAGAAAATCGAAAAAAAGTTTTTTTCGCCATTTTTCAGACAAGGCTATAGGTCATTGAAATTTTCAAAAATCACCAAAATTTTGAAATGTTCGAAATCCCAAGTTTGTTGGCTTATCGAAAGGACGGTGAGACGACATTTCGAAATTCATCATCAGCGCGTCAAAATCGCTCGTTTTTGCATTTAAAACGCCTCGTTTTCAGGCAACAAATGCGAATTTCAAAAATCTAAAACATGCTCTGAATTCAGTTTTCAATAAAGAATTATACTCCACAAAGTTTTTAACAAAAATCGAAAAATCAAAATGACGCGTCATTGGCCTAAAATGTACGCGTTGTTAGGGTTAAAATTGGAATTTCAAAAATCTGAAATATGCTATGAATGCACTTTTGGATGAGGAATTATATTCCCCATAGTTTTCTAAGAAAATCGAAAAAAAGTTTTTTTCGCCATTTTTCAGACAAGGCTATAGGTCATTGAAATTTTCAAAAATCACCAAAATTTTGAAATGTTCGAAATCCCAAGTTTGTTGGCTTATCGAAAGGACGGTGAGACGACATTTCGAAATTCATCATCAGCGCGTCAAAATCGCGCGTTTTTGCATTTAAAACGCCTCGTTTTCAGGCAACAAATGGGAATTTCAAAAATCTAAAACATGCTCTGAATTCAGTTTTCAATAAAGAATTATACTCCACAAAGTTTTTAACAAAAATCGAAAAATCAAAATGACGCGTCATTGGCCTAAAATGTACGCGTTGTTAGGGTTAAAATTGGAATTTCAAAAATCTGAAATATGCTATGAATGCACTTTTGGATGAGGAATTATATTCCCCAAAGTTTTATAAGAAAATCGAAAAAAAGTTTTTTTCGCCATTTTTCAGACAAGGCTATAGGTCATTGAAATTTTCAAAAATCACCAAAATTTTGAAATGTTCGAAATCCCAAGTTTGTTGGCTTATCGAAAGGACGGTGAGACGACATTTCGAAATTCATCATCAGCGCGTCAAAATCGCGCGTTTTTGCATTTAAAACGCCTCGTTTTCAGGCAACAAATGGGAATTTCAAAAATCTAAAACATGCTCTGAATTCAGTATTCAATAAAGAATTATACTCCACAAAGTTTTTAACAAAAATCGAAAAATCAAAATGACGCGTCATTGGCCTAAAATGTACGCGTTGTTAGGGTTAAAATTGAAATTTCAAAAATCTGAAATATGCTATGAATGCACTTTTGGATGAGGAATTATATTCCCCATAGTTTTCTAAGAAAATCGAAAAAAAGTTTTTTTCGCCATTTTTCAGACAAGGCTATAGGTCATTGAAATTTTCAAAAATCACCAAAATTTTGAAATGTTCGAAATCCCAAGTTTGTTGGCTTATCGAAAGGACGGTGAGACGACATTTCGAAATTCATCATCAGCGCGTCAAAATCGCGCGTTTTTGCATTTAAAACGCCTCGTTTTCAGGCAACAAATGGGAATTTCAAAAATCTAAAACATGCTCTGAATTCAGTTTTCAATAAAGAATTATACTCCACAAAGTTTTTAACAAAAATCGAAAAATCAAAATGACGCGTCATTGGCCTAAAATGTACGCGTTGTTAGGGTTAAAATTGGAATTTCAAAAATCTGAAATATGCTATGAATGCACTTTTGGATGAGGAATTATATTCCCCAAAGTTTTCAAAGAAAATCGAAAAAAAGTTTTTTTCGCCATTTTTCAGACAAGGCTATAGGTCATTGAAATTTTCAAAAATCACCAAAATTTTGAAATGTTCGAAATCCCAAGTTTGTTGGCTTATCGAAAGGACGGTGAGACGACATTTCGAAATTCATCATCAGCGCGTCAAAATCGCGCGTTTTTGCATTTAAAACGCCTCGTTTTCAGGCAACAAATGCGAATTTCAAAAATCTAAAACATGCTCTGAATTCAGTTTTCAATAAAGAATTATACTCCACAAAGTTTTTAACAAAAATCGAAAAATCAAAATGACGCGTCATTGGCCTAAAATGTACGCGTTGTTAGGGTTAAAATTGGAATTTCAAAAATCTGAAATATGCTATGAATGCACTTTTGGATGAGGAATTATATTCCCCAAAGTTTTCAAAGAAAATCGAAAAAAAGTTTTTTTCGCCATTTTTCAGACAAGGCTATAGGTCATTGAAATTTTCAAAAATCACCAAAATTTTGAAATGTTCGAAATCCCAAGTTTGTTGGCTTATCGAAAGGACGGTGAGACGACATTTCGAAATTCATCATCAGCGCGTCAAAATCGCTCGTTTTTGCATTTAAAACGCCTCGTTTTCAGGCAACAAATGCGAATTTCAAAAATCTAAAACATGCTCTGAATTCAGTTTTCAATAAAGAATTATACTCCACAAAGTTTTTAACAAAAATCGAAAAATCAAAATGACGCGTCATTGGCCTAAAATGTACGCGTTGTTAGGGTTAAAATTGGAATTTCAAAAATCTGAAATATGCTATGAATGCACTTTTGGATGAGGAATTATATTCCCCATAGTTTTCTAAGAAAATCGAAAAAAAGTTTTTTTCGCCATTTTTCAGACAAGGCTATAGGTCATTGAAATTTTCAAAAATCACCAAAATTTTGAAATGTTCGAAATCCCAAGTTTGTTGGCTTATCGAAAGGACGGTGAGACGACATTTCGAAATTCATCATCAGCGCGTCAAAATCGCGCGTTTTTGCATTTAAAACGCCTCGTTTTCAGGCAACAAATGGGAATTTCAAAAATCTAAAACATGCTCTGAATTCAGTTTTCAATAAAGAATTATACTCCACAAAGTTTTTAACAAAAATCGAAAAATCAAAATGACGCGTCATTGGCCTAAAATGTACGCGTTGTTAGGGTTAAAATTGGAATTTCAAAAATCTGAAATATGCTATGAATGCACTTTTGGATGAGGAATTATATTCCCCAAAGTTTTCTAAGAAAATCGAAAAAAAGTTTTTTTCGCCATTTTTCAGACAAGGCTATAGGTCATTGAAATTTTCAAAAATCACCAAAATTTTGAAATGTTCGAAATCCCAAGTTTGTTGGCTTATCGAAAGGACGGTGAGACGACATTTCGAAATTCATCATCAGCGCGTCAAAATCGCGCGTTTTTGCATTTAAAACGCCTCGTTTTCAGGCAACAAATGCGAATTTCAAAAATCTAAAACATGCTCTGAATTCAGTTTTCAATAAAGAATTATACTCCACAAAGTTTTTAACAAAAATCGAAAAATCAAAATGACGCGTCATTGGCCTAAAATGTACGCGTTGTTAGGGTTAAAATTGGAATTTCAAAAATCTGAAATATGCTATGAATGCACTTTTGGATGAGGAATTATATTCCCCATAGTTTTCTAAGAAAATCGAAAAAAGTTTTTTTCGCCATTTTTCAGACAAGGCTATAGGTCATTGAAATTTTCAAAAATCACCAAAATTTTGAAATGTTCGAAATCCCAAGTTTGTTGGCTTATCGAAAGGACGGTGAGACGACATTTCGAAATTCATCATCAGCGCGTCAAAATCGCGCGTTTTTGCATTTAAAACGCCTCGTTTTCAGGCAACAAATGGGAATTTCAAAAATCTAAAACATGCTCTGAATTTAGTTTTCAATAAAGAATTATACTCCACAAAGTTTTTAACAAAAATCGAAAAATCAAAATGACGCGTCATTGGCCTAAAATGTACGCGTTGTTAGGGTTAAAATTAGAATTTCAAAAATCTGAAATATGCTATGAATGCACTTTTGGATGAGGAATTATATTCCCCAAAGTTTTCTAAGAAAATCGAAAAAAAGTTTTTTTCGCCATTTTTCAGACAAGGCTATAGGTCATTGAAATTTTCAAAAATCACCAAAATTTTGAAATGTTCGAAATCCCAAGTTTGTTGGCTTATCGAAAGGACGGTGAGACGACATTTCGAAATTCATCATCAGCGCGTCAAAATCGCGCGTTTTTGCATTTAAAACGCCTCGTTTTCAGGCAACAAATGGGAATTTCAAAAATCTAAAACATGCTCTGAATTCAGTTTTCAATAAAGAATTATACTCCACAAAGTTTTTAACAAAAATCGAAAAATCAAAATGACGCGTCATTGGCCTAAAATGTACGCGTTGTTAGGGTTAAAATTGAAATTTCAAAAATCTGAAATATGCTATGAATGCACTTTTGGATGAGGAATTATATTCCCCATTGTTTTCTAAGAAAATCGAAAAAAAGTTTTTTTCGCCATTTTTCAGACAAGGCTATAGGTCATTGAAATTTTCAAAAATCACCAAAATTTTGAAATGTTCGAAATCCCAAGTTTGTTGGCTTATCGAAAGGACGGTGAGACGACATTTCGAAATTCATCATCAGCGCGTCAAAATCGCGCGTTTTTGCATTTAAAACGCCTCGTTTTCAGGCAACAAATGGGAATTTCAAAAATCTAAAACATGCTCTGAATTCAGTTTTCAATAAAGAATTATACTCCACAAAGTTTTTAACAAAAATCGAAAAATCAAAATGACGCGTCATTGGCCTAAAATGTACGCGTTGTTAGGGTTAAAATTGAAATTTCAAAAATCTGAAATATGCTATGAATGCACTTTTGGATGAGGAATTATATTCCCCATAGTTTTCTAAGAAAATCGAAAAAAAGTTTTTTTCGCCATTTTTCAGACAAGGCTATAGGTCATTGAAATTTTCAAAAATCACCAAAATTTTGAAATGTTCGAAATCCCAAGTTTGTTGGCTTATCGAAAGGACGGTGAGACGACATTTCGAAATTCATCATCAGCGCGTCAAAATCGCGCGTTTTTGCATTTAAAACGCCTCGTTTTCAGGCAACAAATGGGAATTTCAAAAATCTAAAACATGCTCTGAATTCAGTTTTCAATAAAGAATTATACTCCACAAAGTTTTTAACAAAAATCGAAAAATCAAAATGACGCGTCATTGGCCTAAAATGTACGCGTTGTTAGGGTTAAAATTGGAATTTCAAAAATCTGAAATATGCTATGAATGCACTTTTGGATGAGGAATTATATTCCCCAAAGTTTTCAAAGAAAATCGAAAAAAAGTTTTTTTCGCCATTTTTCAGACAAGGCTATAGGTCATTGAAATTTTCAAAAATCACCAAAATTTTGAAATGTTCGAAATCCCAAGTTTGTTGGCTTATCGAAAGGACGGTGAGACGACATTTCGAAATTCATCATCAGCGCGTCAAAATCGCGCGTTTTTGCATTTAAAACGCCTCGTTTTCAGGCAACAAATGCGAATTTCAAAAATCTAAAACATGCTCTGAATTCAGTTTTCAATAAAGAATTATACTCCACAAAGTTTTTAACAAAAATCGAAAAATCAAAATGACGCGTCATTGGCCTAAAATGTACGCGTTGTTAGGGTTAAAATTGGAATTTCAAAAATCTGAAATATGCTATGAATGCACTTTTGGATGAGGAATTATATTCCCCAAAGTTTTCAAAGAAAATCGAAAAAAAGTTTTTTTCGCCATTTTTCAGACAAGGCTATAGGTCATTGAAATTTTCAAAAATCACCAAAATTTTGAAATGTTCGAAATCCCAAGTTTGTTGGCTTATCGAAAGGACGGTGAGACGACATTTCGAAATTCATCATCAGCGCGTCAAAATCGCTCGTTTTTGCATTTAAAACGCCTCGTTTTCAGGCAACAAATGCGAATTTCAAAAATCTAAAACATGCTCTGAATTCAGTTTTCAATAAAGAATTATACTCCACAAAGTTTTTAACAAAAATCGAAAAATCAAAATGACGCGTCATTGGCCTAAAATGTACGCGTTGTTAGGGTTAAAATTGGAATTTCAAAAATCTGAAATATGCTATGAATGCACTTTTGGATGAGGAATTATATTCCCCATAGTTTTCTAAGAAAATCGAAAAAAAGTTTTTTTCGCCATTTTTCAGACAAGGCTATAGGTCATTGAAATTTTCAAAAATCACCAAAATTTTGAAATGTTCGAAATCCCAAGTTTGTTGGCTTATCGAAAGGACGGTGAGACGACATTTCGAAATTCATCATCAGCGCGTCAAAATCGCGCGTTTTTGCATTTAAAACGCCTCGTTTTCAGGCAACAAATGGGAATTTCAAAAATCTAAAACATGCTCTGAATTCAGTTTTCAATAAAGAATTATACTCCACAAAGTTTTTAACAAAAATCGAAAAATCAAAATGACGCGTCATTGGCCTAAAATGTACGCGTTGTTAGGGTTAAAATTGGAATTTCAAAAATCTGAAATATGCTATGAATGCACTTTTGGATGAGGAATTATATTCCCCAAAGTTTTCTAAGAAAATCGAAAAAAAGTTTTTTTCGCCATTTTTCAGACAAGGCTATAGGTCATTGAAATTTTCAAAAATCACCAAAATTTTGAAATGTTCGAAATCCCAAGTTTGTTGGCTTATCGAAAGGACGGTGAGACGACATTTCGAAATTCATCATCAGCGCGTCAAAATCGCGCGTTTTTGCATTTAAAACGCCTCGTTTTCAGGCAACAAATGCGAATTTCAAAAATCTAAAACATGCTCTGAATTCAGTTTTCAATAAAGAATTATACTCCACAAAGTTTTTAACAAAAATCGAAAAATCAAAATGACGCGTCATTGGCCTAAAATGTACGCGTTGTTAGGGTTAAAATTGGAATTTCAAAAATCTGAAATATGCTATGAATGCACTTTTGGATGAGGAATTATATTCCCCAAAGTTTTCTAAGAAAATCGAAAAAAAGTTTTTTTCGCCATTTTTCAGACAAGGCTATAGGTCATTGAAATTTTCAAAAATCACCAAAATTTTGAAATGTTCGAAATCCCAAGTTTGTTGGCTTATCGAAAGGACGGTGAGACGACATTTCGAAATTCATCATCAGCGCGTCAAAATCGCTCGTTTTTGCATTTAAAACGCCTCGTTTTCAGGCAACAAATGCGAATTTCAAAAATCTAAAACATGCTCTGAATTCAGTTTTCAATAAAGAATTATACTCCACAAAGTTTTTAACAAAAATCGAAAAATCAAAATGACGCGTCATTGGCCTAAAATGTACGCGTTGTTAGGGTTAAAATTGGAATTTCAAAAATCTGAAATATGTTATGAATGCACTTTTGGATGAGGAATTATATTCCCCAAAGTTTTCTAAGAAAATCGAAAAAAAGTTTTTTTCGCCATTTTTCAGACAAGGCTATAGGTCATTGAAATTTTCAAAAATCACCAAAATTTTGAAATGTTCGAAATCCCAAGTTTGTTGGCTTATCGAAAGGATGGTGAGACGACATTTCGAAATTCATCATCAGCGCGTCAAAATCGCGCGTTTTTGCATTTAAAACGCCTCGTTTTCAGGCAACAAATGGGAATTTCAAAAATCTAAAACATGCTCTGAATTCAGTTTTCAATAAAGAATTATACTCCACAAAGTTTTTAACAAAAATCGAAAAATCAAAATGACGCGTCATTGGCCTAAAATGTACGCGTTGTTAGGGTTAAAATTGGAATTTCAAAAATCTGAAATATGCTATGAATGCACTTTTGGATGAGGAATTATATTCCCCAAAGTTTTCTAAGAAAATCGAAAAAAAGTTTTTTTCGCCATTTTTCAGACAAGGCTATAGGTCATTGAAATTTTCAAAAATCACCAAAATTTTGAAATGTTCGAAATCCCAAGTTTGTTGGCTTATCGAAAGGACGGTGAGACGACATTTCGAAATTCATCATCAGCGCGTCAAAATCGCGCGTTTTTGCATTTAAAACGCCTCGTTTTCAGGCAACAAATGGGAATTTCAAAAATCTAAAACATGCTCTGAATTCAGTTTTCAATAAAGAATTATACTCCACAAAGTTTTTAACAAAAATCGAAAAATCAAAATGACGCGTCATTGGCCTAAAATGTACGCGTTGTTAGGGTTAAAATTGAAATTTCAAAAATCTGAAATATGCTATGAATGCACTTTTGGATGAGGAATTATATTCCCCATTGTTTTCTAAGAAAATCGAAAAAAAGTTTTTTTCGCCATTTTTCAGACAAGGCTATAGGTCATTGAAATTTTCAAAAATCACCAAAATTTTGAAATGTTCGAAATCCCAAGTTTGTTGGCTTATCGAAAGGACGGTGAGACGACATTTCGAAATTCATCATCAGCGCGTCAAAATCGCGCGTTTTTGCATTTAAAACGCCTCGTTTTCAGGCAACAAATGGGAATTTCAAAAATCTAAAACATGCTCTGAATTCAGTTTTCAATAAAGAATTATACTCCACAAAGTTTTTAACAAAAATCGAAAAATCAAAATGACGCGTCATTGGCCTAAAATGTACGCGTTGTTAGGGTTAAAATTGGAATTTCAAAAATCTGAAATATGCTATGAATGCACTTTTGGATGAGGAATTATATTCCCCAAAGTTTTCTAAGAAAATCGAAAAAAAGTTTTTTTCGCCATTTTTCAGACAAGGCTATAGGTCATTGAAATTTTCAAAAATCACCAAAATTTTGAAATGTTCGAAATCCCAAGTTTGTTGGCTTATCGAAAGGACGGTGAGACGACATTTCGAAATTCATCATCAGCGCGTCAAAATCGCGCGTTTTTGCATTTAAAACGCCTCGTTTTCAGGCAACAAATGGGAATTTCAAAAATCTAAAACATGCTCTGAATTCAGTTTTCAATAAAGAATTATACTCCACAAAGTTTTTAACAAAAATCGAAAAATCAAAATGACGCGTCATTGGCCTAAAATGTACGCGTTGTTAGGGTTAAAATTGGAATTTCAAAAATCTGAAATATGCTATGAATGCACTTTTGGATGAGGAATTATATTCCCCAAAGTTTTCAAAGAAAATCGAAAAAAAGTTTTTTTCGCCATTTTTCAGACAAGGCTATAGGTCATTGAAATTTTCAAAAATCACCAAAATTTTGAAATGTTCGAAATCCCAAGTTTGTTGGCTTATCGAAAGGACGGTGAGACGACATTTCGAAATTTATCATCAGCGCGTCAAAATCGCTCGTTTTTGCATTTAAAACGCCTCGTTTTCAGGCAACAAATGGGAATTTCAAAAATCTAAAACATGCTCTGAATTCAGTTTTCAATAAAGAATTATACTCCACAAAGTTTTTAACAAAAATCGAAAAATCAAAATGACGCGTCATTGGCCTAAAATGTACGCGTTGTTAGGGTTAAAATTGGAATTTCAAAAATCTGAAATATGCTATGAATGCACTTTTGGATGAGGAATTATATTCCCCATAGTTTTCTAAGAAAATCGAAAAAAAGTTTTTTCGCCATTTTTCAGACAAGGCTATAGGTCATTGAAATTTTCAAAAATCACCAAAATTTTGAAATGTTCGAAATCCCAAGTTTGTTGGCTTATCGAAAGGACGGTGAGACGACATTTCGAAATTCATCATCAGCGCGTCAAAATCGCGCGTTTTTGCATTTAAAACGCCTCGTTTTCAGGCAACAAATGGGAATTTCAAAAATCTAAAACATGCTCTGAATTCAGTTTTCAATAAAGAATTATACTCCACATAGTTTTTAACAAAAATCGAAAAATCAAAATGACGCGTCATTGGCCTAAAATGTACGCGTTGTTAGGGTTAAAATTGGAATTTCAAAAATCTGAAATATGCTATGAATGCACTTTTGGATGAGGAATTATATTCCCCAAAGTTTTCTAAGAAAATCGAAAAAAAGTTTTTTTCGCCATTTTTCAGACAAGGCTATAGGTCATTGAAATTTTCAAAAATCACCAAAATTTTGAAATGTTCGAAATCCCAAGTTTGTTGGCTTATCGAAAGGACGGTGAGACGACATTTCGAAATTCATCATCAGCGCGTCAAAATCGCTCGTTTTTGCATTTAAAACGCCTCGTTTTCAGGCAACAAATGGGAATTTCAAAAATCTAAAACATGCTCTGAATTCAGTTTTCAATAAAGAATTATACTCCACAAAGTTTTTAACAAAAATCGAAAAATCAAAATGACGCGTCATTGGCCTAAAATGTACGCGTTGTTAGGGTTAAAATTGGAATTTCAAAAATCTGAAATATGCTATGAATGCACTTTTGGATGAGGAATTATATTCCCCAAAGTTTTCTAAGAAAATCGAAAAAAAGTTTTTTTCGCCATTTTTCAGACAAGGCTATAGGTCATTGAAATTTTCAAAAATCACCAAAATTTTGAAATGTTCGAAATCCCAAGTTTGTTGGCTTATCGAAAGGACGGTGAGACGACATTTCGAAATTCATCATCAGCGCGTCAAAATCGCGCGTTTTTGCATTTAAAACGCCTCGTTTTCAGGCAACAAATGCGAATTTCAAAAATCTAAAACATGCTCTGAATTCAGTTTTCAATAAAGAATTATACTCCACAAAGTTTTTAACAAAAATCGAAAAATCAAAATGACGCGTCATTGGCCTAAAATGTACGCGTTGTTAGGGTTAAAATTGGAATTTCAAAAATCTGAAATATGCTATGAATGCACTTTTGGATGAGGAATTATATTCCCCATAGTTTTCTAAGAAAATCGAAAAAAAGTTTTTTTCGCCATTTTTCAGACAAGGCTATAGGTCATTGAAATTTTCAAAAATCACCAAAATTTTGAAATGTTCGAAATCCCAAGTTTGTTGGCTTATCGAAAGGACGGTGAGACGACATTTCGAAATTCATCATCAGCGCGTCAAAATCGCGCGTTTTTGCATTTAAAACGCCTCGTTTTTCAGGCAACAAATGGGAATTTCAAAAATCTAAAACATGCTCTGAATTCAGTTTTCAATAAAGAATTATACTCCACAAAGTTTTTAACAAAAATCGAAAAATCAAAATGACGCGTCATTGGCCTAAAATGTACGCGTTGTTAGGGTTAAAATTGAAATTTCAAAAATCTGAAATATGCTATGAATGCACTTTTGGATGAGGAATTATATTCCCCATTGTTTTCTAAGAAAATCGAAAAAAAGTTTTTTTCGCCATTTTTCAGACAAGGCTATAGGTCATTGAAATTTTCAAAAATCACCAAAATTTTGAAATGTTCGAAATCCCAAGTTTGTTGGCTTATCGAAAGGACGGTGAGACGACATTTCGAAATTCATCATCAGCGCGTCAAAATCGCGCGTTTTTGCATTTAAAACGCCTCGTTTTTCAGGCAACAAATGGGAATTTCAAAAATCTAAAACATGCTCTGAATTCAGTTTTCAATAAAGAATTATACTCCACAAAGTTTTTAACAAAAATCGAAAAATCAAAATGACGCGTCATTGGCCTAAAATGTACGCGTTGTTAGGGTTAAAATTGGAATTTCAAAAATCTGAAATATGCTATGAATGCACTTTTGGATGAGGAATTATATTCCCCAAAGTTTTCTAAGAAAATCGAAAAAAAGTTTTTTTCGCCATTTTTCAGACAAGGCTATAGGTCATTGAAATTTTCAAAAATCACCAAAATTTTGAAATGTTCGAAATCCCAAGTTTGTTGGCTTATCGAAAGGACGGTGAGACGACATTTCGAAATTCATCATCAGCGCGTCAAAATCGCGCGTTTTTGCATTTAAAACGCCTCGTTTTCAGGCAACAAATGGGAATTTCAAAAATCTAAAACATGCTCTGAATTCAGTTTTCAATAAAGAATTATACTCCACAAAGTTTTTAACAAAAATCGAAAAATCAAAATGACGCGTCATTGGCCTAAAATGTACGCGTTGTTAGGGTTAAAATAGGAATTTCAAAAATCTGAAATATGCTATGAATGCACTTTTGGATGAGGAATTATATTCCCCAAAGTTTTCTAAGAAAATCGAAAAAAAGTTTTTTTCGCCATTTTTCAGACAAGGCTATAGGTCATTGAAATTTTCAAAAATCACCAAAATTTTGAAATGTTCGAAATCCCAAGTTTGTTGGCTTATCGAAAGGACGGTGAGACGACATTTCGAAATTCATCATCAGCGCGTCAAAATCGCGCGTTTTTGCATTTAAAACGCCTCGTTTTCAGGCAACAAATGGGAATTTCAAAAATCTAAAACATGCTCTGAATTCAGTTTTCAATAAAGAATTATACTCCACAAAGTTTTTAACAAAAATCGAAAATCAAAATGACGCGTCATTGGCCTAAAATGTACGCGTTGTTAGGGTTAAAATAGGAATTTCAAAAATCTGAAATATGCTATGAATGCACTTTTGGATGAGGAATTATATTCCCCAAAGTTTTCTAAGAAAATCGAAAAAAAGTTTTTTTCGCCATTTTTCAGACAAGGCTATAGGTCATTGAAATTTTCAAAAATCACCAAAATTTTGAAATGTTCGAAATCCCAAGTTTGTTGGCTTATCGAAAGGACGGTGAGACGACATTTCGAAATTCATCATCAGCGCGTCAAAATCGCGCGTTTTTGCATTTAAAACGCCTCGTTTTCAGGCAACAAATGGGAATTTCAAAAATCTAAAACATGCTCTGAATTCAGTTTTCAATAAAGAATTATACTCCACAAAGTTTTTAACAAAAATCGAAAAATCAAAATGACGCGTCATTGGCCTAAAATGTACGCGTTGTTAGGGTTAAAATTGAAATTTCAAAAATCTGAAATATGCTATGAATGCACTTTTGGATGAGGAATTATATTCCCCATTGTTTTCTAAGAAAATCGAAAAAAAGTTTTTTTCGCCATTTTTCAGACAAGGCTATAGGTCATTGAAATTTTCAAAAATCACCAAAATTTTGAAATGTTCGAAATCCCAAGTTTGTTGGCTTATCGAAAGGACGGTGAGACGACATTTCGAAATTCATCATCAGCGCGTCAAAATCGCGCGTTTTTGCATTTAAAACGCCTCGTTTTCAGGCAACAAATGGGAATTTCAAAAATCTAAAACATGCTCTGAATTCAGTTTTCAATAAAGAATTATACTCCACAAAGTTTTTAACAAAAATCGAAAAATCAAAATGACGCGTCATTGGCCTAAAATGTACGCGTTGTTAGGGTTAAAATTGAAATTTCAAAAATCTGAAATATGCTATGAATGCACTTTTGGATGAGGAATTATATTCCCCATTGTTTTCTAAGAAAATCGAAAAAAAGTTTTTTTCGCCATTTTTCAGACAAGGCTATAGGTCATTGAAATTTTCAAAAATCACCAAAATTTTGAAATGTTCGAAATCCCAAGTTTGTTGGCTTATCGAAAGGACGGTGAGACGACATTTCGAAATTCATCATCAGCGCGTCAAAATCGCGCGTTTTTGCATTTAAAACGCCTCGTTTTCAGGCAACAAATGGGAATTTCAAAAATCTAAAACATGCTCTGAATTCAGTTTTCAATAAAGAATTATACTCCACAAAGTTTTTAACAAAAATCGAAAAATCAAAATGACGCGTCATTGGCCTAAAATGTACGCGTTGTTAGGGTTAAAATAGGAATTTCAAAAATCTGAAATATGCTATGAATGCACTTTTGGATGAGGAATTATATTCCCCAAAGTTTTCTAAGAAAATCGAAAAAAAGTTTTTTTCGCCATTTTTCAGACAAGGCTATAGGTCATTGAAATTTTCAAAAATCACCAAAATTTTGAAATGTTCGAAATCCCAAGTTTGTTGGCTTATCGAAAGGACGGTGAGACGACATTTCGAAATTCATCATCAGCGCGTCAAAATCGCGCGTTTTTGCATTTAAAACGCCTCGTTTTCAGGCAACAAATGCGAATTTCAAAAATCTAAAACATGCTCTGAATTCAGTTTTCAATAAAGAATTATACTCCACAAAGTTTTTAACAAAAATCGAAAAATCAAAATGACGCGTCATTGGCCTAAAATGTACGCGTTGTTAGGGTTAAAATTGGAATTTCAAAAATCTGAAATATGCTATGAATGCACTTTTGGATGAGGAATTATATTCCCCATAGTTTTCTAAGAAAATCGAAAAAAAGTTTTTTTCGCCATTTTTCAGACAAGGCTATAGGTCATTGAAATTTTCAAAAATCACCAAAATTTTGAAATGTTCGAAATCCCAAGTTTGTTGGCTTATCGAAAGGACGGTGAGACGACATTTCGAAATTCATCATCAGCGCGTCAAAATCGCGCGTTTTTGCATTTAAAACGCCTCGTTTTTCAGGCAACAAATGGGAATTTCAAAAATCTAAAACATGCTCTGAATTCAGTTTTCAATAAAGAATTATACTCCACAAAGTTTTTAACAAAAATCGAAAAATCAAAATGACGCGTCATTGGCCTAAAATGTACGCGTTGTTAGGGTTAAAATTGAAATTTCAAAAATCTGAAATATGCTATGAATGCACTTTTGGATGAGGAATTATATTCCCCATTGTTTTCTAAGAAAATCGAAAAAAAGTTTTTTTCGCCATTTTTCAGACAAGGCTATAGGTCATTGAAATTTTCAAAAATCACCAAAATTTTGAAATGTTCGAAATCCCAAGTTTGTTGGCTTATCGAAAGGACGGTGAGACGACATTTCGAAATTCATCATCAGCGCGTCAAAATCGCGCGTTTTTGCATTTAAAACGCCTCGTTTTTCAGGCAACAAATGGGAATTTCAAAAATCTAAAACATGCTCTGAATTCAGTTTTCAATAAAGAATTATACTCCACAAAGTTTTTAACAAAAATCGAAAAATCAAAATGACGCGTCATTGGCCTAAAATGTACGCGTTGTTAGGGTTAAAATTGGAATTTCAAAAATCTGAAATATGCTATGAATGCACTTTTGGATGAGGAATTATATTCCCCAAAGTTTTCTAAGAAAATCGAAAAAAAGTTTTTTTCGCCATTTTTCAGACAAGGCTATAGGTCATTGAAATTTTCAAAAATCACCAAAATTTTGAAATGTTCGAAATCCCAAGTTTGTTGGCTTATCGAAAGGACGGTGAGACGACATTTCGAAATTCATCATCAGCGCGTCAAAATCGCGCGTTTTTGCATTTAAAACGCCTCGTTTTCAGGCAACAAATGGGAATTTCAAAAATCTAAAACATGCTCTGAATTCAGTTTTCAATAAAGAATTATACTCCACAAAGTTTTTAACAAAAATCGAAAAATCAAAATGACGCGTCATTGGCCTAAAATGTACGCGTTGTTAGGGTTAAAATAGGAATTTCAAAAATCTGAAATATGCTATGAATGCACTTTTGGATGAGGAATTATATTCCCCAAAGTTTTCTAAGAAAATCGAAAAAAAGTTTTTTTCGCCATTTTTCAGACAAGGCTATAGGTCATTGAAATTTTCAAAAATCACCAAAATTTTGAAATGTTCGAAATCCCAAGTTTGTTGGCTTATCGAAAGGACGGTGAGACGACATTTCGAAATTCATCATCAGCGCGTCAAAATCGCGCGTTTTTGCATTTAAAACGCCTCGTTTTCAGGCAACAAATGGGAATTTCAAAAATCTAAAACATGCTCTGAATTCAGTTTTCAATAAAGAATTATACTCCACAAAGTTTTTAACAAAAATCGAAAATCAAAATGACGCGTCATTGGCCTAAAATGTACGCGTTGTTAGGGTTAAAATAGGAATTTCAAAAATCTGAAATATGCTATGAATGCACTTTTGGATGAGGAATTATATTCCCCAAAGTTTTCTAAGAAAATCGAAAAAAAGTTTTTTTCGCCATTTTTCAGACAAGGCTATAGGTCATTGAAATTTTCAAAAATCACCAAAATTTTGAAATGTTCGAAATCCCAAGTTTGTTGGCTTATCGAAAGGACGGTGAGACGACATTTCGAAATTCATCATCAGCGCGTCAAAATCGCGCGTTTTTGCATTTAAAACGCCTCGTTTTCAGGCAACAAATGGGAATTTCAAAAATCTAAAACATGCTCTGAATTCAGTTTTCAATAAAGAATTATACTCCACAAAGTTTTTAACAAAAATCGAAAAATCAAAATGACGCGTCATTGGCCTAAAATGTACGCGTTGTTAGGGTTAAAATTGAAATTTCAAAAATCTGAAATATGCTATGAATGCACTTTTGGATGAGGAATTATATTCCCCATTGTTTTCTAAGAAAATCGAAAAAAAGTTTTTTTCGCCATTTTTCAGACAAGGCTATAGGTCATTGAAATTTTCAAAAATCACCAAAATTTTGAAATGTTCGAAATCCCAAGTTTGTTGGCTTATCGAAAGGACGGTGAGACGACATTTCGAAATTCATCATCAGCGCGTCAAAATCGCGCGTTTTTGCATTTAAAACGCCTCGTTTTCAGGCAACAAATGGGAATTTCAAAAATCTAAAACATGCTCTGAATTCAGTTTTCAATAAAGAATTATACTCCACAAAGTTTTTAACAAAAATCGAAAAATCAAAATGACGCGTCATTGGCCTAAAATGTACGCGTTGTTAGGGTTAAAATTGGAATTTCAAAAATCTGAAATATGCTATGAATGCACTTTTGGATGAGGAATTATATTCCCCAAAGTTTTCAAAGAAAATCGAAAAAAAGTTTTTTTCGCCATTTTTCAGACAAGGCTATAGGTCATTGAAATTTTCAAAAATCACCAAAATTTTGAAATGTTCGAAATCCCAAGTTTGTTGGCTTATCGAAAGGACGGTGAGACGACATTTCGAAATTCATCATCAGCGCGTCAAAATCGCTCGTTTTTGCATTTAAAACGCCTCGTTTTCAGGCAACAAATGCGAATTTCAAAAATCTAAAACATGCTCTGAATTCAGTTTTCAATAAAGAATTATACTCCACAAAGTTTTTAACAAAAATCGAAAAATCAAAATGACGCGTCATTGGCCTAAAATGTACGCGTTGTTAGGGTTAAAATTGGAATTTCAAAAATCTGAAATATGCTATGAATGCACTTTTGGATGAGGAATTATATTCCCCATAGTTTTCTAAGAAAATCGAAAAAAAGTTTTTTTCGCCATTTTTCAGACAAGGCTATAGGTCATTGAAATTTTCAAAAATCACCAAAATTTTGAAATGTTCGAAATCCCAAGTTTGTTGGCTTATCGAAAGGACGGTGAGACGACATTTCGAAATTCATCATCAGCGCGTCAAAATCGCGCGTTTTTGCATTTAAAACGCCTCGTTTTCAGGCAACAAATGGGAATTTCAAAAATCTAAAACATGCTCTGAATTCAGTTTTCAATAAAGAATTATACTCCACAAAGTTTTTAACAAAAATCGAAAAATCAAAATGACGCGTCATTGGCCTAAAATGTACGCGTTGTTAGGGTTAAAATTGGAATTTCAAAAATCTGAAATATGCTATGAATGCACTTTTGGATGAGGAATTATATTCCCCAAAGTTTTATAAGAAAATCGAAAAAAAGTTTTTTTCGCCATTTTTCAGACAAGGCTATAGGTCATTGAAATTTTCAAAAATCACCAAAATTTTGAAATGTTCGAAATCCCAAGTTTGTTGGCTTATCGAAAGGACGGTGAGACGACATTTCGAAATTCATCATCAGCGCGTCAAAATCGCGCGTTTTTGCATTTAAAACGCCTCGTTTTCAGGCAACAAATGGGAATTTCAAAAATCTAAAACATGCTCTGAATTCAGTTTTCAATAAAGAATTATACTCCACAAAGTTTTTAACAAAAATCGAAAAATCAAAATGACGCGTCATTGGCCTAAAATGTACGCGTTGTTAGGGTTAAAATTGAAATTTCAAAAATCTGAAATATGCTATGAATGCACTTTTGGATGAGGAATTATATTCCCCATTGTTTTCTAAGAAAATCGAAAAAAAGTTTTTTTCGCCATTTTTCAGACAAGGCTATAGGTCATTGAAATTTTCAAAAATCACCAAAATTTTGAAATGTTCGAAATCCCAAGTTTGTTGGCTTATCGAAAGGACGGTGAGACGACATTTCGAAATTCATCATCAGCGCGTCAAAATCGCGCGTTTTTGCATTTAAAACGCCTCGTTTTCAGGCAACAAATGGGAATTTCAAAAATCTAAAACATGCTCTGAATTCAGTTTTCAATAAAGAATTATACTCCACAAAGTTTTTAACAAAAATCGAAAAATCAAAATGACGCGTCATTGGCCTAAAATGTACGCGTTGTTAGGGTTAAAATAGGAATTTCAAAAATCTGAAATATGCTATGAATGCACTTTTGGATGAGGAATTATATTCCCCAAAGTTTTCTAAGAAAATCGAAAAAAAGTTTTTTTCGCCATTTTTCAGACAAGGCTATAGGTCATTGAAATTTTCAAAAATCACCAAAATTTTGAAATGTTCGAAATCCCAAGTTTGTTGGCTTATCGAAAGGACGGTGAGACGACATTTCGAAATTCATCATCAGCGCGTCAAAATCGCGCGTTTTTGCATTTAAAACGCCTCGTTTTCAGGCAACAAATGGGAATTTCAAAAATCTAAAACATGCTCTGAATTCAGTTTTCAATAAAGAATTATACTCCACAAAGTTTTTAACAAAAATCGAAAAATCAAAATGACGCGTCATTGGCCTAAAATGTACGCGTTGTTAGGGTTAAAATAGGAATTTCAAAAATCTGAAATATGCTATGAATGCACTTTTGGATGAGGAATTATATTCCCCAAAGTTTTCTAAGAAAATCGAAAAAAAGTTTTTTTCGCCATTTTTCAGACAAGGCTATAGGTCATTGAAATTTTCAAAAATCACCAAAATTTTGAAATGTTCGAAATCCCAAGTTTGTTGGCTTATCGAAAGGACGGTGAGACGACATTTCGAAATTCATCATCAGCGCGTCAAAATCGCGCGTTTTTGCATTTAAAACGCCTCGTTTTCAGGCAACAAATGGGAATTTCAAAAATCTAAAACATGCTCTGAATTCAGTTTTCAATAAAGAATTATACTCCACAAAGTTTTTAACAAAAATCGAAAAATCAAAATGACGCGTCATTGGCCTAAAATGTACGCGTTGTTAGGGTTAAAATAGGAATTTCAAAAATCTGAAATATGCTATGAATGCACTTTTGGATGAGGAATTATATTCCCCAAAGTTTTCTAAGAAAATCGAAAAAAAGTTTTTTTCGCCATTTTTCAGACAAGGCTATAGGTCATTGAAATTTTCAAAAATCACCAAAATTTTGAAATGTTCGAAATCCCAAGTTTGTTGGCTTATCGAAAGGACGGTGAGACGACATTTCGAAATTCATCATCAGCGCGTCAAAATCGCGCGTTTTTGCATTTAAAACGCCTCGTTTTCAGGCAACAAATGGGAATTTCAAAAATCTAAAACATGCTCTGAATTCAGTTTTCAATAAAGAATTATACTCCACAAAGTTTTTAACAAAAATCGAAAAATCAAAATGACGCGTCATTGGCCTAAAATGTACGCGTTGTTAGGGTTAAAATTGGAATTTCAAAAATCTGAAATATGCTATGAATGCACTTTTGGATGAGGAATTATATTCCCCATAGTTTTCTAAGAAAATCGAAAAAAAGTTTTTTTCGCCATTTTTCAGACAAGGCTATAGGTCATTGAAATTTTCAAAAATCACCAAAATTTTGAAATGTTCGAAATCCCAAGTTTGTTGGCTTATCGAAAGGACGGTGAGACGACATTTCGAAATTCATCATCAGCGCGTCAAAATCGCGCGTTTTTGCATTTAAAACGCCTCGTTTTCAGGCAACAAATGCGAATTTCAAAAATCTAAAACATCCTCTGAATTCAGTTTTCAATAAAGAATTATACTCCACAAAGTTTTTAACAAAAATCGAAAAATCAAAATGACGCGTCATTGGCCTAAAATGTACGCGTTGTTAGGGTTAAAATTGGAATTTCAAAAATCTGAAATATGCTATGAATGCACTTTTGGATGAGGAATTATATTCCCCAAAGTTTTCTAAGAAAATCGAAAAAAAGTTTTTTTCGCCATTTTTCAGACAAGGCTATAGGTCATTGAAATTTTCAAAAATCACCAAAATTTTGAAATGTTCGAAATCCCAAGTTTGTTGGCTTATCGAAAGGACGGTGAGACGGCATTTCGAAATTCATCATCAGCGCGTCAAAATCGCGCGTTTTTGCATTTAAAACGCCTCGTTTTCAGGCAACAAATGGGAATTTCAAAAATCTAAAACATGCTCTGAATTCAGTTTTCAATAAAGAATTATACTCCACAAAGTTTTTAACAAAAATCGAAAAATCAAAATGACGCGTCATTGGCCTAAAATGTACGCGTTGTTAGGGTTAAAATTGGAATTTCAAAAATCTGAAATATGCTATGAATGCACTTTTGGATGAGGAATTATATTCCCCAAAGTTTTCTAAGAAAATCGAAAAAAAGTTTTTTTCGCCTTTTTTCAGACAAGGCTATAGGTCATTGAAATTTTCAAAAATCACCAAAATTTTGAAATGTTCGAAATCCCAAGTTTGTTGGTTTATCGAAAGGACGGTGAGACGACATTTCGAAATTCATCATCAGCGCGTCAAAATCGCGCGTTTTTGCATTTAAAACGCCTCGTTTTCAGGCAACAAATGGGAATTTCAAAAATCTAAAACATGCTCTGAATTCAGTTTTCAATAAAGAATTATACTCCACAAAGTTTTTAACAAAAATCGAAAAATCAAAATGACGCGTCATTGGCCTAAAATGTACGCGTTGTTAGGGTTAAAATTGGAATTTCAAAAATCTGAAATATGCTATGAATGCACTTTTGGATGAGGAATTATATTCCCCATAGTTTTCTAAGAAAATCGAAAAAAAGTTTTTTTCGCCATTTTTCAGACAAGGCTATAGGTCATTGAAATTTTCAAAAATCACCAAAATTTTGAAATGTTCGAAATCCCAAGTTTGTTGGCTTATCGAAAGGACGGTGAGACGACATTTCGAAATTCATCATCAGCGCGTCAAAATCGCGCGTTTTTGCATTTAAAACGCCTCGTTTTCAGGCAACAAATGGGAATTTCAAAAATCTAAAACATGCTCTGAATTTAGTTTTCAATAAAGAATTATACTCCACAAAGTTTTTAACAAAAATCGAAAAATCAAAATGACGCGTCATTGGCCTAAAATGTACGCGTTGTTAGGGTTAAAATTGGAATTTCAAAAATCTGAAATATGCTATGAATGCACTTTTGGATGAGGAATTATATTCCCCAAAGTTTTCTAAGAAAATCGAAAAAAAGTTTTTTTCGCCATTTTTCAGACAAGGCTATAGGTCATTGAAATTTTCAAAAATCACCAAAATTTTGAAATGTTCGAAATCCCAAGTTTGTTGGCTTATCGAAAGGACGGTGAGACGACATTTCGAAATTCATCATCAGCGCGTCAAAATCGCGCGTTTTTGCATTTAAAACGCCTCGTTTTCAGGCAACAAATGGGAATTTCAAAAATCTAAAACATGCTCTGAATTCAGTTTTCAATAAAGAATTATACTCCACAAAGTTTTTAACAAAAATCGAAAAATCAAAATGACGCGTCATTGGCCTAAAATGTACGCGTTGTTAGGGTTAAAATTGAAATTTCAAAAATCTGAAATATGCTATGAATGCACTTTTGGATGAGGAATTATATTCCCCATTGTTTTCTAAGAAAATCGAAAAAAAGTTTTTTTCGCCATTTTTCAGACAAGGCTATAGGTCATTGAAATTTTCAAAAATCACCAAAATTTTGAAATGTTCGAAATCCCAAGTTTGTTGGCTTATCGAAAGGACGGTGAGACGACATTTCGAAATTCATCATCGGCGCGTCAAAATCGCGCGTTTTTGCATTTAAAACGCCTCGTTTTCAGGCAACAAATGGGAATTTCAAAAATCTAAAACATGCTCTGAATTCAGTTTTCAATAAAGAATTATACTCCACAAAGTTTTTAACAAAAATCGAAAAATCAAAATGACGCGTCATTGGCCCAAAATGTACGCGTTGTTAGGGTTAAAATAGGAATTTCAAAAATCTGAAATATGCTATGAATGCACTTTTGGATGAGGAATTATATTCCCCAAAGTTTTCTAAGAAAATCGAAAAAAAGTTTTTTTCGCCATTTTTCAGACAAGGCTATAGGTCATTGAAATTTTCAAAAATCACCAAAATTTTGAAATGTTCGAAATCCCAAGTTTGTTGGCTTATCGAAAGGACGGTGAGACGACATTTCGAAATTCATCATCAGCGCGTCAAAATCGCGCGTTTTTGCATTTAAAACGCCTCGTTTTCAGGCAACAAATGCGAATTTCAAAAATCTAAAACATGCTCTGAATTCAGTTTTCAATAAAGAATTATACTCCACAAAGTTTTTAACAAAAATCGAAAAATCAAAATGACGCGTCATTGGCCTAAAATGTACGCGTTGTTAGGGTTAAAATTGGAATTTCAAAAATCTGAAATATGCTATGAATGCACTTTTGGATGAGGAATTATATTCCCCAAAGTTTTCTAAGAAAATCGAAAAAAAGTTTTTTTTCGCCATTTTTCAGACAAGGCTATAGGTCATTGAAATTTTCAAAAATCACCAAAATTTTGAAATGTTCGAAATCCCAAGTTTGTTGGTTTATCGAAAGGACGGTGAGACGACATTTCGAAATTCATCATCAGCGCGTCAAAATCGCGCGTTTTTGCATTTAAAACGCCTCGTTTTCAGGCAACAAATGGGAATTTCAAAAATCTAAAACATGCTCTGAATTCAGTTTTCAATAAAGAATTATACTCCACAAAGTTTTTAACAAAAATCGAAAAATCAAAATGACGCGTCATTGGCCTAAAATGTACGCGTTGTTAGGGTTAAAATTGGAATTTCAAAAATCTGAAATATGCTATGAATGCACTTTTGGATGAGGAATTATATTCCCCATAGTTTTCTAAGAAAATCGAAAAAAAGTTTTTTTCGCCATTTTTCAGACAAGGCTATAGGTCATTGAAATTTTCAAAAATCACCAAAATTTTGAAATGTTCGAAATCCCAAGTTTGTTGGCTTATCGAAAGGACGGTGAGACGACATTTCGAAATTCATCATCAGCGCGTCAAAATCGCGCGTTTTTGCATTTAAAACGCCTCGTTTTCAGGCAACAAATGCGAATTTCAAAAATCTAAAACATGCTCTGAATTCAGTTTTCAATAAAGAATTATACTCCACAAAGTTTTTAACAAAAATCGAAAAATCAAAATGACGCGTCATTGGCCTAAAATGTACGCGTTGTTAGGGTTAAAATAGGAATTTCAAAAATCTGAAATATGCTATGAATGCACTTTTGGATGAGGAATTATATTCCCCAAAGTTTTCTAAGAAAATCGAAAAAAAGTTTTTTTCGCCATTTTTCAGACAAGGCTATAGGTCATTGAAATTTTCAAAAATCACCAAAATTTTGAAATGTTCGAAATCCCAAGTTTGTTGGCTTATCGAAAGGACGGTGAGACGACATTTCGAAATTCATCATCAGCGCGTCAAAATCGCGCGTTTTTGCATTTAAAACGCCTCGTTTTCAGGCAACAAATGCGAATTTCAAAAATCTAAAACATCCTCTGAATTCAGTTTTCAATAAAGAATTATACTCCACAAAGTTTTTAACAAAAATCGAAAAATCAAAATGACGCGTCATTGGCCTAAAATGTACGCGTTGTTAGGGTTAAAATTGGAATTTCAAAAATCTGAAATATGCTATGAATGCACTTTTGGATGAGGAATTATATTCCCCAAAGTTTTCTAAGAAAATCGAAAAAAAGTTTTTTTCGCCATTTTTCAGACAAGGCTATAAGTCATTGAAATTTTCAAAAATCACCAAAATTTTGAAATGTTCGAAATCCCAAGTTTGTTGGCTTATCGAAAGGACGGTGAGACGACATTTCGAAATTCATCATCAGCGCGTCAAAATCGCGCGTTTTTGCATTTAAAACGCCTCGTTTTCAGGCAACAAATGGGAATTTCAAAAATCTAAAACATGCTCTGAATTCAGTTTTCAATAAAGAATTATACTCCACAAAGTTTTTAACAAAAATCGAAAAATCAAAATGACGCGTCATTGGCCTAAAATGTACGCGTTGTTAGGGTTAAAATTGAAATTTCAAAAATCTGAAATATGCTATGAATGCACTTTTGGATGAGGAATTATATTCCCCATTGTTTTCTAAGAAAATCGAAAAAAAGTTTTTTTCGCCATTTTTCAGACAAGGCTATAGGTCATTGAAATTTTCAAAAATCACCAAAATTTTGAAATGTTCGAAATCCCAAGTTTGTTGGCTTATCGAAAGGACGGTGAGACGACATTTCGAAATTCATCATCAGCGCGTCAAAATCGCGCGTTTTTGCATTTAAAACGCCTCGTTTTCAGGCAACAAATGGGAATTTCAAAAATCTAAAACATGCTCTGAATTCAGTTTTCAATAAAGAATTATACTCCACAAAGTTTTTAACAAAAATCGAAAAATCAAAATGACGCGTCATTGGCCTAAAATGTACGCGTTGTTAGGGTTAAAATAGGAATTTCAAAAATCTGAAATATGCTATGAATGCACTTTTGGATGAGGAATTATATTCCCCAAAGTTTTCTAAGAAAATCGAAAAAAAGTTTTTTTCGCCATTTTTCAGACAAGGCTATAGGTCATTGAAATTTTCAAAAATCACCAAAATTTTGAAATGTTCGAAATCCCAAGTTTGTTGGCTTATCGAAAGGACGGTGAGACGACATTTCGAAATTCATCATCAGCGCGTCAAAATCGCGCGTTTTTGCATTTAAAACGCCTCGTTTTCAGGCAACAAATGCGAATTTCAAAAATCTAAAACATGCTCTGAATTCAGTTTTCAATAAAGAATTATACTCCACAAAGTTTTTAACAAAAATCGAAAAATCAAAATGACGCGTCATTGGCCTAAAATGTACGCGTTGTTAGGGTTAAAATTGGAATTTCAAAAATCTGAAATATGCTATGAATGCACTTTTGGATGAGGAATTATATTCCCCAAAGTTTTCTAAGAAAATCGAAAAAAAGTTTTTTTTCGCCATTTTTCAGACAAGGCTATAGGTCATTGAAATTTTCAAAAATCACCAAAATTTTGAAATGTTCGAAATCCCAAGTTTGTTGGTTTATCGAAAGGACGGTGAGACGACATTTCGAAATTCATCATCAGCGCGTCAAAATCGCGCGTTTTTGCATTTAAAACGCCTCGTTTTCAGGCAACAAATGGGAATTTCAAAAATCTAAAACATGCTCTGAATTCAGTTTTCAATAAAGAATTATACTCCACAAAGTTTTTAACAAAAATCGAAAAATCAAAATGACGCGTCATTGGCCTAAAATGTACGCGTTGTTAGGGTTAAAATTGGAATTTCAAAAATCTGAAATATGCTATGAATGCACTTTTGGATGAGGAATTATATTCCCCATAGTTTTCTAAGAAAATCGAAAAAAAGTTTTTTTCGCCATTTTTCAGACAAGGCTATAGGTCATTGAAATTTTCAAAAATCACCAAAATTTTGAAATGTTCGAAATCCCAAGTTTGTTGGCTTATCGAAAGGACGGTGAGACGACATTTCGAAATTCATCATCAGCGCGTCAAAATCGCGCGTTTTTGCATTTAAAACGCCTCGTTTTCAGGCAACAAATGCGAATTTCAAAAATCTAAAACATCCTCTGAATTCAGTTTTCAATAAAGAATTATACTCCACAAAGTTTTTAACAAAAATCGAAAAATCAAAATGACGCGTCATTGGCCTAAAATGTACGCGTTGTTAGGGTTAAAATTGGAATTTCAAAAATCTGAAATATGCTATGAATGCACTTTTGGATGAGGAATTATATTCCCCAAAGTTTTCTAAGAAAATCGAAAAAAAGTTTTTTTCGCCATTTTTCAGACAAGGCTATAGGTCATTGAAATTTTCAAAAATCACCAAAATTTTGAAATGTTCGAAATCCCAAGTTTGTTGGCTTATCGAAAGGACGGTGAGACGGCATTTCGAAATTCATCATCAGCGCGTCAAAATCGCGCGTTTTTGCATTTAAAACGCCTCGTTTTCAGGCAACAAATGGGAATTTCAAAAATCTAAAACATGCTCTGAATTCAGTTTTCAATAAAGAATTATACTCCACAAAGTTTTTAACAAAAATCGAAAAATCAAAATGACGCGTCATTGGCCTAAAATGTACGCGTTGTTAGGGTTAAAATTGGAATTTCAAAAATCTGAAATATGCTATGAATGCACTTTTGGATGAGGAATTATATTCCCCAAAGTTTTCTAAGAAAATCGAAAAAAAGTTTTTTTCGCCTTTTTTCAGACAAGGCTATAGGTCATTGAAATTTTCAAAAATCACCAAAATTTTGAAATGTTCGAAATCCCAAGTTTGTTGGTTTATCGAAAGGACGGTGAGACGACATTTCGAAATTCATCATCAGCGCGTCAAAATCGCGCGTTTTTGCATTTAAAACGCCTCGTTTTCAGGCAACAAATGGGAATTTCAAAAATCTAAAACATGCTCTGAATTCAGTTTTCAATAAAGAATTATACTCCACAAAGTTTTTAACAAAAATCGAAAAATCAAAATGACGCGTCATTGGCCTAAAATGTACGCGTTGTTAGGGTTAAAATTGGAATTTCAAAAATCTGAAATATGCTATGAATGCACTTTTGGATGAGGAATTATATTCCCCATAGTTTTCTAAGAAAATCGAAAAAAAGTTTTTTTTGCCATTTTTCAGACAAGGCTATAGGTCATTGAAATTTTCAAAAATCACCAAAATTTTGAAATGTTCGAAATCCCAAGTTTGTTGGCTTATCGAAAGGACGGTGAGACGACATTTCGAAATTCATCATCAGCGCGTCAAAATCGCGCGTTTTTGCATTTAAAACGCCTCGTTTTCAGGCAACAAATGGGAATTTCAAAAATCTAAAACATGCTCTGAATTTAGTTTTCAATAAAGAATTATACTCCACAAAGTTTTTAACAAAAATCGAAAAATCAAAATGACGCGTCATTGGCCTAAAATGTACGCGTTGTTAGGGTTAAAATTGGAATTTCAAAAATCTGAAATATGCTATGAATGCACTTTTGGATGAGGAATTATATTCCCCAAAGTTTTCTAAGAAAATCGAAAAAAAGTTTTTTTCGCCATTTTTCAGACAAGGCTATAGGTCATTGAAATTTTCAAAAATCACCAAAATTTTGAAATGTTCGAAATCCCAAGTTTGTTGGCTTATCGAAAGGACGGTGAGACGACATTTCGAAATTCATCATCAGCGCGTCAAAATCGCGCGTTTTTGCATTTAAAACGCCTCGTTTTCAGGCAACAAATGGGAATTTCAAAAATCTAAAACATGCTCTGAATTCAGTTTTCAATAAAGAATTATACTCCACAAAGTTTTTAACAAAAATCGAAAAATCAAAATGACGCGTCATTGGCCTAAAATGTACGCGTTGTTAGGGTTAAAACTGAAATTTCAAAAATCTGAAATATGCTATGAATGCACTTTTGGATGAGGAATTATATTCCCCATTGTTTTCTAAGAAAATCGAAAAAAAGTTTTTTTCGCCATTTTTCAGACAAGGCTATAGGTCATTGAAATTTTCAAAAATCACCAAAATTTTGAAATGTTCGAAATCCCAAGTTTGTTGGCTTATCGAAAGGACGGTGAGACGACATTTCGAAATTCATCATCGGCGCGTCAAAATCGCGCGTTTTTGCATTTAAAACGCCTCGTTTTCAGGCAACAAATGGGAATTTCAAAAATCTAAAACATGCTCTGAATTCAGTTTTCAATAAAGAATTATACTCCACAAAGTTTTTAACAAAAATCGAAAAATCAAAATGACGCGTCATTGGCCCAAAATGTACGCGTTGTTAGGGTTAAAATAGGAATTTCAAAAATCTGAAATATGCTATGAATGCACTTTTGGATGAGGAATTATATTCCCCAAAGTTTTCTAAGAAAATCGAAAAAAAGTTTTTTTCGCCATTTTTCAGACAAGGCTATAGGTCATTGAAATTTTCAAAAATCACCAAAATTTTGAAATGTTCGAAATCCCAAGTTTGTTGGCTTATCGAAAGGACGGTGAGACGACATTTCGAAATTCATCATCAGCGCGTCAAAATCGCGCGTTTTTGCATTTAAAACGCCTCGTTTTCAGGCAACAAATGGGAATTTCAAAAATCTAAAACATGCTCTGAATTCAGTTTTCAATAAAGAATTATACTCCACAAAGTTTTTAACAAAAATCGAAAAATCAAAATGACGCGTCATTGGCCTAAAATGTACGCGTTGTTAGGGTTAAAATAGGAATTTCAAAAATCTGAAATATGCTATGAATGCACTTTTGGATGAGGAATTATATTCCCCAAAGTTTTCTAAGAAAATCGAAAAAAAGTTTTTTTCGCCATTTTTCAGACAAGGCTATAGGTCATTGAAATTTTCAAAAATCACCAAAATTTTGAAATGTTCGAAATCCCAAGTTTGTTGGCTTATCGAAAGGACGGTGAGACGACATTTCGAAATTCATCATCAGCGCGTCAAAATCGCGCGTTTTTGCATTTAAAACGCCTCGTTTTCAGGCAACAAATGCGAATTTCAAAAATCTAAAACATCCTCTGAATTCAGTTTTCAATAAAGAATTATACTCCACAAAGTTTTTAACAAAAATCGAAAAATCAAAATGACGCGTCATTGGCCTAAAATGTACGCGTTGTTAGGGTTAAAATTGGAATTTCAAAAATCTGAAATATGCTATGAATGCACTTTTGGATGAGGAATTATATTCCCCAAAGTTTTCTAAGAAAATCGAAAAAAAGTTTTTTTCGCCATTTTTCAGACAAGGCTATAAGTCATTGAAATTTTCAAAAATCACCAAAATTTTGAAATGTTCGAAATCCCAAGTTTGTTGGCTTATCGAAAGGACGGTGAGACGACATTTCGAAATTCATCATCAGCGCGTCAAAATCGCGCGTTTTTGCATTTAAAACGCCTCGTTTTCAGGCAACAAATGGGAATTTCAAAAATCTAAAACATGCTCTGAATTCAGTTTTCAATAAAGAATTATACTCCACAAAGTTTTTAACAAAAATCGAAAAATCAAAATGACGCGTCATTGGCCTAAAATGTACGCGTTGTTAGGGTTAAAATTGAAATTTCAAAAATCTGAAATATGCTATGAATGCACTTTTGGATGAGGAATTATATTCCCCATTGTTTTCTAAGAAAATCGAAAAAAAGTTTTTTTCGCCATTTTTCAGACAAGGCTATAGGTCATTGAAATTTTCAAAAATCACCAAAATTTTGAAATGTTCGAAATCCCAAGTTTGTTGGCTTATCGAAAGGACGGTGAGACGACATTTCGAAATTCATCATCAGCGCGTCAAAATCGCGCGTTTTTGCATTTAAAACGCCTCGTTTTCAGGCAACAAATGGGAATTTCAAAAATCTAAAACATGCTCTGAATTCAGTTTTCAATAAAGAATTATACTCCACAAAGTTTTTAACAAAAATCGAAAAATCAAAATGACGCGTCATTGGCCTAAAATGTACGCGTTGTTAGGGTTAAAATAGGAATTTCAAAAATCTGAAATATGCTATGAATGCACTTTTGGATGAGGAATTATATTCCCCAAAGTTTTCTAAGAAAATCGAAAAAAAGTTTTTTTCGCCATTTTTCAGACAAGGCTATAGGTCATTGAAATTTTCAAAAATCACCAAAATTTTGAAATGTTCGAAATCCCAAGTTTGTTGGCTTATCGAAAGGACGGTGAGACGACATTTCGAAATTCATCATCAGCGCGTCAAAATCGCGCGTTTTTGCATTTAAAACGCCTCGTTTTCAGGCAACAAATGGGAATTTCAAAAATCTAAAACATGCTCTGAATTCAGTTTTCAATAAAGAATTATACTCCACAAAGTTTTTAACAAAAATCGAAAAATCAAAATGACGCGTCATTGGCCTAAAATGTACGCGTTGTTAGGGTTAAAATTGAAATTTCAAAAATCTGAAATATGCTATGAATGCACTTTTGGATGAGGAATTATATTCCCCATTGTTTTCTAAGAAAATCGAAAAAAAGTTTTTTTCGCCATTTTTCAGACAAGGCTATAGGTCATTGAAATTTTCAAAAATCACCAAAATTTTGAAATGTTCGAAATCCCAAGTTTGTTGGCTTATCGAAAGGACGGTGAGACGACATTTCGAAATTCATCATCAGCGCGTCAAAATCGCGCGTTTTTGCATTTAAAACGCCTCGTTTTCAGGCAACAAATGGGAATTTCAAAAATCTAAAACATGCTCTGAATTCAGTTTTCAATAAAGAATTATACTCCACAAAGTTTTTAACAAAAATCGAAAAATCAAAATGACGCGTCATTGGCCTAAAATGTACGCGTTGTTAGGGTTAAAATAGGAATTTCAAAAATCTGAAATATGCTATGAATGCACTTTTGGATGAGGAATTATATTCCCCAAAGTTTTCTAAGAAAATCGAAAAAAAGTTTTTTTCGCCATTTTTCAGACAAGGCTATAGGTCATTGAAATTTTCAAAAATCACCAAAATTTTGAAATGTTCGAAATCCCAAGTTTGTTGGCTTATCGAAAGGACGGTGAGACGACATTTCGAAATTCATCATCAGCGCGTCAAAATCGCGCGTTTTTGCATTTAAAACGCCTCGTTTTCAGGCAACAAATGGGAATTTCAAAAATCTAAAACATGCTCTGAATTCAGTTTTCAATAAAGAATTATACTCCACAAAGTTTTTAACAAAAATCGAAAAATCAAAATGACGCGTCATTGGCCTAAAATGTACGCGTTGTTAGGGTTAAAATAGGAATTTCAAAAATCGGAAATATGCTATGAATGCACTTTTGGATGAGGAATTATATTCCCCAAAGTTTTCTAAGAAAATCGAAAAAAAGTTTTTTTCGCCATTTTTCAGACAAGGCTATAGGTCATTGAAATTTTCAAAAATCACCAAAATTTTGAAATGTTCGAAATCCCAAGTTTGTTGGCTTATCGAAAGGACGGTGAGACGACATTTCGAAATTCATCATCAGCGCGTCAAAATCGCGCGTTTTTGCATTTAAAACGCCTCGTTTTCAGGCAACAAATAGGAATTTCAAAAATCTAAAACATGCTCTGAATTCAGTTTTCAATAAAGAATTATACTCCACAAAGTTTTTAACAAAAATCGAAAAATCAAAATGACGCGTCATTGGCCTAAAATGTACGCGTTGTTAGGGTTAAAATTGGAATTTCAAAAATCTGAAATATGCTATGAATGCACTTTTGGATGAGGAATTATATTCCCCAAAGTTTTCTAAGAAAATCGAAAAAAAGTTTTTTTCGCCTTTTTTCAGACAAGGCTATAGGTCATTGAAATTTTCAAAAATCACCAAAATTTTGAAATGTTCGAAATCCCAAGTTTGTTGGCTTATCGAAAGGACGGTGAGACGACATTTCGAAATTCATCATCAGCGCGTCAAAATCGCGCGTTTTTGCATTTAAAACGCCTCGTTTTCAGGCAACAAATGGGAATTTCAAAAATCTAAAACATGCTCTGAATTCAGTTTTCAATAAAGAATTATACTCCACAAAGTTTTTAACAAAAATCGAAAAATCAAAATGACGCGTCATTGGCCTAAAATGTACGCGTTGTTAGGGTTAAAATAGGAATTTCAAAAATCTGAAATATGCTATGAATGCACTTTTGGATGAGGAATTATATTCCCCAAAGTTTTCTAAGAAAATCGAAAAAAAGTTTTTTTCGCCATTTTTCAGACAAGGCTATAGGTCATTGAAATTTTCAAAAATCACCAAAATTTTGAAATGTTCGAAATCCCAAGTTTGTTGGCTTATCGAAAGGACGGTGAGACGACATTTCGAAATTCATCATCAGCGCGTCAAAATCGCGCGTTTTTGCATTTAAAACGCCTCGTTTTCAGGCAACAAATGCGAATTTCAAAAATCTAAAACATCCTCTGAATTCAGTTTTCAATAAAGAATTATACTCCACAAAGTTTTTAACAAAAATCGAAAAATCAAAATGACGCGTCATTGGCCTAAAATGTACGCGTTGTTAGGGTTAAAATTGAAATTTCAAAAATCTGAAATATGCTATGAATGCACTTTTGGATGAGGAATTATATTCCCCATTGTTTTCTAAGAAAATCGAAAAAAAGTTTTTTTCGCCATTTTTCAGACAAGGCTATAGGTCATTGAAATTTTCAAAAATCACCAAAATTTTGAAATGTTCGAAATCCCAAGTTTGTTGGCTTATCGAAAGGACGGTGAGACGACATTTCGAAATTCATCATCAGCGCGTCAAAATCGCGCGTTTTTGCATTTAAAACGCCTCGTTTTCAGGCAACAAATGGGAATTTCAAAAATCTAAAACATGCTCTGAATTCAGTTTTCAATAAAGAATTATACTCCACAAAGTTTTTAACAAAAATCGAAAAATCAAAATGACGCGTCATTGGCCTAAAATGTACGCGTTGTTAGGGTTAAAATAGGAATTTCAAAAATCTGAAATATGCTATGAATGCACTTTTGGATGAGGAATTATATTCCCCAAAGTTTTCTAAGAAAATCGAAAAAAAGTTTTTTTCGCCATTTTTCAGACAAGGCTATAGGTCATTGAAATTTTCAAAAATCACCAAAATTTTGAAATGTTCGAAATCCCAAGTTTGTTGGCTTATCGAAAGGACGGTGAGACGACATTTCGAAATTCATCATCAGCGCGTCAAAATCGCGCGTTTTTGCATTTAAAACGCCTCGTTTTCAGGCAACAAATGCGAATTTCAAAAATCTAAAACATCCTCTGAATTCAGTTTTCAATAAAGAATTATACTCCACAAAGTTTTTAACAAAAATCGAAAAATCAAAATGACGCGTCATTGGCCTAAAATGTACGCGTTGTTAGGGTTAAAATTGGAATTTCAAAAATCTGAAATATGCTATGAATGCACTTTTGGATGAGGAATTATATTCCCCAAAGTTTTCTAAGAAAATCGAAAAAAAGTTTTTTTCGCCATTTTTCAGACAAGGCTATAAGTCATTGAAATTTTCAAAAATCACCAAAATTTTGAAATGTTCGAAATCCCAAGTTTGTTGGCTTATCGAAAGGACGGTGAGACGACATTTCGAAATTCATCATCAGCGCGTCAAAATCGCGCGTTTTTGCATTTAAAACGCCTCGTTTTCAGGCAACAAATGGGAATTTCAAAAATCTAAAACATGCTCTGAATTCAGTTTTCAATAAAGAATTATACTCCACAAAGTTTTTAACAAAAATCGAAAAATCAAAATGACGCGTCATTGGCCTAAAATGTACGCGTTGTTAGGGTTAAAATTGAAATTTCAAAAATCTGAAATATGCTATGAATGCACTTTTGGATGAGGAATTATATTCCCCATTGTTTTCTAAGAAAATCGAAAAAAAGTTTTTTTCGCCATTTTTCAGACAAGGCTATAGGTCATTGAAATTTTCAAAAATCACCAAAATTTTGAAATGTTCGAAATCCCAAGTTTGTTGGCTTATCGAAAGGACGGTGAGACGACATTTCGAAATTCATCATCAGCGCGTCAAAATCGCGCGTTTTTGCATTTAAAACGCCTCGTTTTCAGGCAACAAATGGGAATTTCAAAAATCTAAAACATGCTCTGAATTCAGTTTTCAATAAAGAATTATACTCCACAAAGTTTTTAACAAAAATCGAAAAATCAAAATGACGCGTCATTGGCCTAAAATGTACGCGTTGTTAGGGTTAAAATAGGAATTTCAAAAATCTGAAATATGCTATGAATGCACTTTTGGATGAGGAATTATATTCCCCAAAGTTTTCTAAGAAAATCGAAAAAAAGTTTTTTTCGCCATTTTTCAGACAAGGCTATAGGTCATTGAAATTTTCAAAAATCACCAAAATTTTGAAATGTTCGAAATCCCAAGTTTGTTGGCTTATCGAAAGGACGGTGAGACGACATTTCGAAATTCATCATCAGCGCGTCAAAATCGCGCGTTTTTGCATTTAAAACGCCTCGTTTTCAAGCAACAAATAGGAATTTCAAAAATCTAAAACATGCTCTGAATTCAGTTTTCAATAAAGAATTATACTCCACAAAGTTTTTAACAAAAATCGAAAAATCAAAATGACGCGTCATTGGCCTAAAATGTACGCGTTGTTAGGGTTAAAATTGGAATTTCAAAAATCTGAAATATGCTATGAATGCACTTTTGGATGAGGAATTATATTCCCCAAAGTTTTCTAAGAAAATCGAAAAAAAGTTTTTTTCGCCTTTTTTCAGACAAGGCTATAGGTCATTGAAATTTTCAAAAATCACCAAAATTTTGAAATGTTCGAAATCCCAAGTTTGTTGGCTTATCGAAAGGACGGTGAGACGACATTTCGAAATTCATCATCAGCGCGTCAAAATCGCGCGTTTTTGCATTTAAAACGCCTCGTTTTCAGGCAACAAATGCGAATTTCAAAAATCTAAAACATGCTCTGAATTCAGTTTTCAATAAAGAATTATACTCCACAAAGTTTTTAACAAAAATCGAAAAATCAAAATGACGCGTCATTGGCCTAAAATGTACGCGTTGTTAGGGTTAAAATTGGAATTTCAAAAATCTGAAATATGCTATGAATGCACTTTTGGATGAGGAATTATATTCCCCAAAGTTTTCTAAGAAAATCGAAAAAAAGTTTTTTTCGCCTTTTTTCAGACAAGGCTATAGGTCATTGAAATTTTCAAAAATCACCAAAATTTTGAAATGTTCGAAATCCCAAGTTTGTTGGCTTATCGAAAGGACGGTGAGACGACATTTCGAAATTCATCATCAGCGCGTCAAAATCGCGCGTTTTTGCATTTAAAACGCCTCGTTTTCAGGCAACAAATGCGAATTTCAAAAATCTAAAACATGCTCTGAATTCAGTTTTCAATAAAGAATTATACTCCACAAAGTTTTTAACAAAAATCGAAAAATCAAAATGACGCGTCATTGGCCTAAAATGTACGCGTTGTTAGGGTTAAAATTGGAATTTCAAAAATCTGAAATATGCTATGAATGCACTTTTGGATGAGGAATTATATTCCCCAAAGTTTTCTAAGAAAATCGAAAAAAAGTTTTTTTCGCCATTTTTCAGACAAGGCTATAAGTCATTGAAATTTTCAAAAATCACCAAAATTTTGAAATGTTCGAAATCCCAAGTTTGTTGGCTTATCGAAAGGACGGTGAGACGGCATTTCGAAATTCATCATCAGCGCGTCAAAATCGCGCGTTTTTGCATTTAAAACGCCTCGTTTTCAGGCAACAAATGGGAATTTCAAAAATCTAAAACATGCTCTGAATTCAGTTTTCAATAAAGAATTATACTCCACAAAGTTTTTAACAAAAATCGAAAAATCAAAATGACGCGTCATTGGCCTAAAATGTACGCGTTGTTAGGGTTAAAATTGGAATTTCAAAAATCTGAAATATGCTATGAATGCACTTTTGGATGAGGAATTATATTCCCCAAAGTTTTCTAAGAAAATCGAAAAAAAGTTTTTTTCGCCTTTTTTCAGACAAGGCTATAGGTCATTGAAATTTTCAAAAATCACCAAAATTTTGAAATGTTCGAAATCCCAAGTTTGTTGGCTTATCGAAAGGACGGTGAGACGACATTTCGAAATTCATCATCAGCGCGTCAAAATCGCGCGTTTTTGCATTTAAAACGCCTCGTTTTCAGGCAACAAATGCGAATTTCAAAAATCTAAAACATGCTCTGAATTCAGTTTTCAATAAAGAATTATACTCCACAAAGTTTTTAACAAAAATCGAAAAATCAAAATGACGCGTCATTGGCCTAAAATGTACGCGTTGTTAGGGTTAAAATTGGAATTTCAAAAATCTGAAATATGCTATGAATGCACTTTTGGATGAGGAATTATATTCCCCAAAGTTTTCTAAGAAAATCGAAAAAAAGTTTTTTTCGCCTTTTTTCAGACAAGGCTATAGGTCATTGAAATTTTCAAAAATCACCAAAATTTTGAAATGTTCGAAATCCCAAGTTTGTTGGCTTATCGAAAGGACGGTGAGACGACATTTCGAAATTCATCATCAGCGCGTCAAAATCGCGCGTTTTTGCATTTAAAACGCCTCGTTTTCAGGCAACAAATGGGAATTTCAAAAATCTAAAACATGCTCTGAATTCAGTTTTCAATAAAGAATTATACTCCACAAAGTTTTTAACAAAAATCGAAAAATCAAAATGACGCGTCATTGGCCTAAAATGTACGCGTTGTTAGGGTTAAAATTGGAATTTCAAAAATCTGAAATATGCTATGAATGCACTTTTGGATGAGGAATTATATTCCCCAAAGTTTTCTAAGAAAATCGAAAAAAAGTTTTTTTCGCCTTTTTTCAGACAAGGCTATAGGTCATTGAAATTTTCAAAAATCACCAAAATTTTGAAATGTTCGAAATCCCAAGTTTGTTGGCTTATCGAAAGGACGGTGAGACGACATTTCGAAATTCATCATCAGCGCGTCAAAATCGCGCGTTTTTGCATTTAAAACGCCTCGTTTTCAGGCAACAAATGGGAATTTCAAAAATCTAAAACATGCTCTGAATTCAGTTTTCAATAAAGAATTATACTCCACAAAGTTTTTAACAAAAATCGAAAAATCAAAATGACGCGTCATTGGCCTAAAATGTACGCGTTGTTAGGGTTAAAATAGGAATTTCAAAAATCTGAAATATGCTATGAATGCACTTTTGGATGAGGAATTATATTCCCTAAAGTTTTCTAAGAAAATCGAAAAAAAGTTTTTTTCGCCATTTTTCAGACAAGGCTATAGGTCATTGAAATTTTCAAAAATCACCAAAATTTTGAAATGTTCGAAATCCCAAGTTTGTTGGCTTATCGAAAGGACGGTGAGACGACATTTCGAAATTCATCATCAGCGCGTCAAAATCGCGCGTTTTTGCATTTAAAACGCCTCGTTTTCAGGCAACAAATGGGAATTTCAAAAATCTAAAACATGCTCTGAATTCAGTTTTCAATAAAGAATTATACTCCACAAAGTTTTTAACAAAAATCGAAAAATCAAAATGACGCGTCATTGGCCTAAAATGTACGCGTTGTTAGGGTTAAAATTGGAATTTCAAAAATCTGAAATATGCTATGAATGCACTTTTGGATGAGGAATTATATTCCCCAAAGTTTTCTAAGAAAATCGAAAAAAAGTTTTTTTCGCCATTTTTCAGACAAGGCTATAAGTCATTGAAATTTTAAAAAATCATCAAAATTTTGAAATGTTCGAAATCTCAAGTTTGTTGGCTTATCGAAAGGACGGTGAGACGACATTTCGAAATTCATCATCAACGCGTCAAAATGGCGCGTTTTTGCATTTAAAACGCCTCGTTTTTAGGCAACAAGTGGGAATTTCAAAAACCTAAACATGCTCTGAATTCAGTTTTCAATAGAGAATTATAATCCACAAAGTTTTTAAAAAAAATGATATTTTTTAAACGAATTTACAGTTTTTTTTACACTTCTTGGTTTTTTTACTGGTAGTTTTTTTCCTTTCAATTTCTTTTTTTTTTAGAAAAAAATGGATAGGATGTTTTAGGCTTTTTTTATATTTTTTTATTATTTTTTTTAGTTAGCGTAATTAAAACATATATGACCTATATTTCGTATATCCTCTTTGTTGCGAATGAAAAACTTCTTGAGTTTAAAGATAAGACACAACATTCATGAGAATAATTTAGGCTTTGCTAGGCAGCAAGGATGGCGTTTTCATAACTTACATGGCTGATGCATTAGAATGAGAAATAACGAAATTCTTTCATTAGCATATTATACTTAAGAATAACTACTTTATTTAAATATTAATTAAATAAAAATAACTTAATACAAATAAAATTTCCAAAATAAAACAAGCTTTTTTTTGTGTTATTTTCTTTTATTAAACTCCCATCAAATTAAACATTCCAAATTTGAATGATACAAAATTTTGGTTGGTTTATTCTTGTTTTTTTTTTTTTAAGATCTAAGTTCAAAAATTTCTTTAACTTCGAAGTTCTATTCTCGGGTTTTGGTTCGTTCTCTATTTCATAACTATTACCCTCTCGTATGTCCATATGTTTGGCCATTATAAGTTTGTGCCCGAATCAAATTTTCTGCAAAATTTAATTTATGACTTTGGATACACTTTGCCTAGTGCTCCCAAGGCTCACACAGCCTATGCAAATAGAATTTGCAGTTGGAATTTGAAGAAACTCAATTTGCCTAAATGCAATTTGGAAATTAAAGTATGTCTCTACATATGGATGTTGTAATACCTATGTATACGTGGATACTCTAAATTAGTGTAGAAGATATAACAAATTTTTATCAAAGATGCTCATCATCTTAGATGTGTGTGCGTGTGTGTGTGTGTATGGAGAGAGGGTGGTGAGCAGCAAAAGTAAACAGATTAAGTCTCAATATTAGCAGGGGTGAACTTTCCATTTAACATTTAATGAGAAAATTTACATAAACTGTTCTAATTGGATAAAAACATTTTTAACGTGTGCCTATTATACCCATTAATTGGAGGTAATTCCTGAAAATCTCATATAATAAATAACGAAAATAAAAAGATGATAATTATGTCGGTGCTTTTGAGTATGTTCACGCACACACACATATATATGTACACATGTGTATTCTTTATAAGCATTTTTGATAAGATTCAGCAGAAAAAGCGGTGATGGAAATGGGGACAGAAGTGCTTTTGACATAATTTTTCAGTACGTTTCGCTTCGCAGTCGTTAGTTGAAGAGGTTCAAAGGAAATTTTCAAATTCTTTGAAAAATTAATTGCAATTAATTAAGCGAGATTATTATTCAAAAAAAAAGAGGTCGAATTCAATGAAATTTTGGTTAATGCATGATATTAGAACATAAATTAAGAGTAACAGAGTTTTTTCAAATTGAATAACAATTTAATTGAATGGTAATTAGTTGCTTATTGTAACAGTTTAATGAGGAATTTTTATATATGTACTAGATGAGTCGGGCCCGCTACGCTGCGCCTTCTTTAACTCTCTAATATCTTTTTAGGGTGGGGACACTTCGCCCTGAATGCGGATATCGAATTTGTGCCATTACAGCCTATAACGCTAAACGCGTTCGAATGCTGACGAGAACCTCGGACAAAGCGGTGTTTATCCCCTCTCGGTCCACTTTTGATTTTGGATGGTGTTTTTTGGGGTAACGTTGGAGGGTCCGCCCCCTTCCGTTGTCAATAAATTATAAAGCCAATTCCTACTTCCTGACCATATTCGTAATCTACTCCCGAATACCTTTCATTTGAGTCCCATATTGTCATGATCGTCAAATAACCCTATTTTAGGAGGTTTAAGAGCTGGGGCGGCCCCCATTTACTTGGACCCAACTATTATTGTGAGATTCGTACTCTACTCTTGAATATCTTTCATTTAAATCCCATATTGCCCCGATCAGTCCACATTTATTTTTGAATAGTACCTTTGGGGTAAGGGGGAGGGTCCGCCCCCTCCCGATATCAAAAAATTATATGGCCTATGTTTCCTTCCAGACCAACCTACATAATCTGTGAAAATTTCAAGGCAATCGGTTCAGCCGCTTCTGAGTCTATACGGAACAAACAAACAAACCGACAAACATTTTATATATAAGAAGATATATACATATGTATGTGGGTAATTGTGCTTGGCTTGAATAAACAAGACAGATTTCCCACTAGATATTAATTCAATAGGCTCCTTTCGTGTTAATGTGTTCGTATATGTGATCAATGTTGCCTCTGCGTTTCTTTGGCCCTTTTCTCTTCTGAATATGTTTTAAACTTTTTTTCATATGGCATTTTGATTTATTTTTCCTATTGGATCATGTCTTTGTTCTAGTTTTCAAGTGTTTTATTATTTTCACAATTTATGGGTTTTAGAAAATTTTCAAATTTAATTTGCATGTGTTTGCATGTTGTCAAGGATGTTTGCAGAAAACTTTGCTTTAATTTGCAACAAAAGGAAGGGTCAACTTTTAAATAAAATTCCAACTGACAAAAGGATTTCGAAAAGTTTTTATTTTCAAGCACCATCTCTCTCTCTCTCTACACCCTCTATCTGACACGTATGGGCTGAGCCACAAATATTAAGGGACAGAAAAAACATTGGTGATATTCCTTGTCCTTTTTTTTTTGTTTTAATCAATTCATTTGGACTGTATGGGATGTCCGAAATACTTACTTGAATGCTTCTCGGCTAAAATTCCTAAATATATTACAGTCTGGATGTTCCAATAAACGAAATGCTATCGAGCAATGATGATTCTCTAAAGGCGATATGTCATTATACCTAAAATGGAAGGATGTTCGAAAGGAAGAAAAAAAAAAAAGTCATATAAAAAAAGTTGTAGTAAAAAAAAAAAACCAAAAAAAAAGCTGCCCTAAAATTGGCTTATTCTAAATGGCAATTTATTTTTCAATTTAAGCAGAGTACATATTTTCCATTGGGCACAATACTTGTCCACAACAAAATGTGTTTTCTTTGTAATGATTTTCCCCGTTTTTCCGTTTTCGAAACAGCAGACATTTTTCAAGTGTTTCTCCCTGGGCAATACATTTACCAACTGCTATCCAATTGAGCTTGTCACCGGAGATGTTGCAATGCCATGTTTTTATGGACTAATCGGCATGTCCATGGCCATACCCTATGCTTATGCAATTTTTGTCATCTACCAACACTTGAATCCCTAGGAGCATTGCATCTAATGCTGGGATTTTGTATTGTGGCCACAGCATATGATGTACATCACCTCTGATGTTGATTGACGTTTATTGATTGAGATGGAAGAAAATGGCAAGTGTGTATGGGTGTATGGTGAGAATAACTATCAGAACATGCATGATATGATATGTATGTGTGTGTGTGTGTGTGTGTTTATGATGAAGGACATTTTCCATCCTTTGCCACATTATGTTCCAGTTATGCTTGCTTATCTGAGCCTCTCCAGTTGAGAGATACCTACCGTAGTGCCAACTCTGTACGGGCATTTATTTGATAAATGTTATTGTAGCCTGGATGATCGAGATCGTGACAAATGCAGGATACCAATAGAATGAGACACTCCAAATCACCCAGACGTTGCAATAGATTGGCTTGACGTGTTATGGCATACATCTGTAATGAGAAGGGGATGTACGTATCATAATCAATAACTTTTTACAGATAATGGGAATATGATAGGAAAATGTAGATAGAGGTCATTAAAATTCCCTTAAACCGGATAAAGTTTCATCATATCGTTGGCTTAATATGAAAAAGGTCTAACTCGATTAGTTTTTATTTTACAGGAGGAGGACATAAGCCTTTTTGGAATTGTTGTATCTTGGTAATTTGCAACAGGGGTGGGATATATAAAAAAAATTATAAATTTATATTTATAAAAACATAATAATAATATAGAAAAAAAAAATAAAAATAAACATGGAATATATATATATATAAAATAAAATAAAATATAATCAAACAAAATAAAATAAAGTAAAATAAAAACAACAGTAAGAGCGTGCTAAATTCGGTGCTATGGCAGCTATATCAAAACATGGACCGATTTGAACAATACTTAGCGCAGTTGTTGGAAGTGATACCAAAACACCACATGCAAAATTTCAGACAATTCGGACGACAATTGTGCCCGCTAGAGGTTCAAGAAGTCAAGACCCAAGATCGGTTTATATGGCAGTTATATCAAAACATGGACCGATTTGGCCCATTTACAATCCCAATCGATCTACACTAATAAAAAGTATTTGTGCAAAATTTTAAGCGGCGAGCTTTTTAGCGTGCTTTCGACAGACAGACGGACGGACATGGCTAGTTCGACTTAAAATGTCATGACGATCAAGAATATATATAGACGAATATTTCGAGGAGTTACAAACAGAATGACGAAATTAGTATACCCCCATCATATGGTGGAGGGTATAAAAATATATAAGTTTAACATAAAAAGACAAGGAAATATTCAGTCCAATTTTTGCCTGGACATAACTTTTCATGTATAAAGTTAAGAAGGGTATAATTTGTGTAATTTGAACAGGTTTTTTGGCAACACTGATTTATACAGCTCACGCATGTTTCGTGTTTTGTTTCACTGTCAAAGATCTTAAGTTTGGTTTATAATTTAACCATGAATCGAACCAAACCAAAGCTTGTAATCTAAAGAATTTTATTATCAAAATGAGCACAAGAAAGTTCATCGTGCGCTTCTTCCATTGAGGGACGAAGCTCATTTTTGCCCCAATGGGTACGGAAATAAGCAGAATTGTCAATTTCGGAGTGAAGATCAGCCAGAAGCATTGCAAAAGATACCAATCCATGCAGAAAAATTCAGAAAAATTCCGTAATTTTGTGCGGTTTGTGGGCTGGTGGCATCATTGGGCCGCACTTCTTTAATGATGGTGCGAATCGTAACGCAACTGTGAATGGTGAGCGCTATCGTGAGATGATATCCAACATTTTTTTGCCTAAAATGCAAGAGCTTTATTTGCACGACATGTGGTTTTAACAAGACGGTGTCACATGTCACACAGCATGTACCTATTGAGAGGCGATTTCGGTGAACATTTTATTTCACGTTCGGGACCGGTCAATTGGCCGCCTAGATCGTGCGTTTTAACGCCTTTAGACTATTTTTTGTGGGGCTATGTTAAGGCTCATGTCTATAAAGACAAGCCCACTTCAATTGTTTCATTGGAAGATAGTCCAAAATTGGACTAGCCAGATGGACCATTTGAGGCGCTGCCATGGCCAACACATGCATGTTATAATAATCCAAGATTAAATTATATGGACCGTACTATAGATGTAATTAAAGATTTTATGTGTTTTCTTTTTGAAAAACTTTCGTATAGCTCTTAAAAAATTACCGCTTATTTAAACGCTTTAGAACCTTATATATTAAGTGGTCAAAAAACACTGCTAACATGTACTTCGTTCTGACCTGACATAGTAATTGTTTTACCTCAGTGCTTATTTTCTCATATGCTTTTTCCTTTTAGCTCGTGTTAAAAATTCTCGAAAGTCATTTCACTTATTTTTAACTTCAAGCTGTCCACTTGTATATGTCAAGTATGCATGGACATCCTGTCCAAAAGGAATGAAAAAATAAAGAAAATTATGTCATCTTAAAATGAAGTGTGGTTATTCAATCCCAAGGCGAATGGAAGAAATTACAATCGCATTACAAAGGAAATTCCACAAATGCTGAAATTCACTGATAAAACGAAGGTGTCTTTTTTTATTCTCTTGTCCATTTCCTACTAAGGTGCCTTTGAAACGTTGGCATATAGCCTCACACTTGTGTAGTGTTCACAGTATGAGGAGGGAGAAAGATAGCGGTAGTGGCAGGGGTTCCCCTTGGCAGCCATAATGTGGACATTCTATAGCCTGCATACATTCCTCCCCCATCTCTTGTATTAAGCTCAAGTACCTGACAATGCTATTTTTAAAGGAAAATTCATGTAAAAATAGTTTCATTTTGCAATTGTCGTCGTTGGTGTCGTAGTTCTTTATTCTCCTTATTCCTCATCTTTCATCTTTTTTTTGCGCTGCTACTTCCATCACACCATCATCAACAATACTGAGTTAAGAATACCCCTCTAGGAGTGGTTGAGGGGTGACAGCGTTTTACTGCAACACTAAAGATGTACTACGATGTACGATTATATTTGGACCGGCATATTACACAACGTCATAATCTTTTATGCTCGTCCACCGAAAATATAAAGGACATCTCTATATCAACCATCAGCTCAAAGACTTGAGTATTCTTTGCAAGCATTTTGACCCAGTTCTAAAAGAGGGAAAACTGGCTTAATAGCGTATAACGTGGAAAAGTATGTCGAAAGAAGCTTAAGGAAATATATTACGAGAGACAGAAAAAAAAAATATAAAATGTTCACACACACCATGAGACCATGAGGGGTTGGAAAAAAAAAAACGAAATTACCCCGGCAAGAGATGGACAAAATGTTGAAATAGAAAAATATTTGTCAAATCATTGGGAGAGATTCTTTCTTGTTCTTGAATCAGAAGTACCCCTCCCCAAGGAAAATATCTATATATAATTCACCATGGGTCGCAATTTTTAATTCGATCGCCTTTAAATTTGGTATGGGCGTATTTTTCGGCCTAGAGACGAAGCCTATTGAACTTGGAAAAAATCGGTTCAGATTTGGATATAGCTCTCATATATATGTTCGTCCGATTTGCAATAAAATGATCATTTGTTAACCGATTTCTCGAAATTTGGCAGGAAGAATTTTTTTATGATTCCCGAAATTACAGGAGAATTTCATGGAAATCGGCTCAGATTTGGATGTAGCTCCCGCATATATGTTCGTCCGATTTTGAGAAATATTGCAAGAAAGTGCTCATTTTTTAACCGATTCTCTCGAAATTTTGCAGGGAGGATTTTTTTATGCCTCTCAATATTACTGGTAATTTTCATAGAAATCGGCCCAGATTTAGATATAGCGTCATATATGTATATTGATTTTCACCCCACTGCAAGCGCACTGTTTGACAATTCTTGCCTAAATTTTGCACTGTTGTCATTTGCCAACCGTAGTTAATACAGTTTGAACATATTTGCTCGCCGAGGTCCATCAAAATTGGTTCAGTATTGGATATAGCTCCAACATTATACTTATAGGGTAGGTGTAGGGTATTATACAGTCGGCACCGCCCGACTTTTGCTCTTCCTTACTGGTTTGTGCGAAATTTTTTTGAAGATTTGGTAGCGAAGATTTGTATGTTTCCTACAATGAAGTAAGTGACAATATTGGTAAGGTAGACGTTCAATCAATAGCATATGGGCCCGATGCAGTTGTCCGCATCTGCCCTGAAAAAATTTTTGTCCTACCTTTGAAGATTTTTTTAAACTAAATTTAAAGAAAATTTTACTTTAATGAAAGATTTTTTACCTAATATTTAGGAAATTTTGTGTCTAATTGAACTAAAATAGATCTTAAACTTTTCATCATATTATTAACGGCAAAAAATCTATATAATAACGGTAAAAATATCGTTAAAGGTTGGGATGTTGCCTCTAGACTGTTTTCAAAAATGCCCAATATTCCAACATAGTGAAGAAAATTTCTCTAGTGAAAGATTTTTTACTTAATGGTAAGGAATTTTTGTCTGGAATTTGTCAATCAATAGCAGATGGGACCGAACAAATTTTTGTCATATCTTTGAAGATTTTTTAACTGAATTTAAAGAAAATTTACTTTAATGAAAGATTTTTTTACCTTATATTTAGGAAATTTTGTCTCTAATTGAACTAAAATAGATCTTAAACTTTTCCTCATATTATTAACGGCAAAAAATCGATATAATAAAGGTAAAAATATCGTTAAAGGTTGGGATGTTGCCTCTAGACTGTTTTCAAAAATGCCCAATATTCCAACATAGTGAAGAAAATTTCTCTAGTGAAAGATTTTTTACTTAATAGTAAAGAATTTTTGTCTTCAAATAAAATATAAAAGAGCTTAAACTTTTCTTTATATTACTAAACGCCAAAATCTTTAATGAAGTGCAAAATATAGATGAAGGTTGAGATATTGATTTTGGATTGCATTTTACCATAGGCTTTATTTTCTACATGCATTTGGTTTTGTATTCTGCCCACCACATTCCTTAAATACATTATTGTTGACTGATTGTTATTGCAACGTGATTGCACTAAAGTTCCAAAGACTATAGCCAACATTAACTGTTTCCCGTTCAGCCATGGGCACCATCATCACAAAACAAGTCAAACAGTCAGAAACTCCATAACAATGGATGCGTGTTGAATTTTTCGCAGGATTAGTTGATGGCCGATTTGAACATTAGAGAGATTAGTTTTGGCTTTTGGCATTGCTGACGTTTAGCGTTGCAGTATGTTTAAGTTTCGACTTGAATCTAGGGACGAGGCGGCTGGGCATTGAAAACCATTTGTAAGCCACAAAATTATGGCCAAAAGGCTGAAATTGTTGGTTGTTTATTCTCATCATGGCTTTGCAGGAAAATCTACTATGCAACGATTTTATAGCCAAGTAACATTTTAGCCAAATTTGCTTTTTATTCCCCGAAACTGCAGAGGGATGTAGAACCGGAGGTGGTCTGAGTCCAACATTTCACACACCATTTGCCAGGATTGTATGAATTAATATGGCATGGACCAGACCACATATGCTGCTGGCAAAAACACACATCCTCATTGCACTGCCGTACATATAAATGAGTGGGGGAGCTTTCATAAAGCTTAGTCATGAGCACACAAAGAGTGGCGGCTATGGCTATGGCTACGGACACCAGTGATTAGCTGTACCATTAATGTCATGCACAAGCGACGCTAATGCTAATTTTCCATTTCTCGCCCCACATTTAAATGACCTAAAGAGGCTCTCTGCGTTAGCAAATCGAGGCATTGCGTGGGGAAGGGAAAGCGCAAGCAAGGGGATGCCTAAGTGGCACTGACATCTCTGGCCCTGATGTAGTCGTCTGTCAGTGAGTGTTTTGTTGACTGCATGTCGTTCGTATGTCCGTCTGTTTGAGAATGCACTGCCATAAGTGTCACTTGCCATAATTGAAACGAAAATATGGCCAAGCTGCAAAGCAAAGATTGCTGCCATGGAAAAGTTGCCATCATAAACTCCTGCTAGGACTTTTGTGAGACGTTAACTTTTAAGATACACAATTGTGTACTTTAAGGATGAAACAAAAGTTTTTCCACCATTTATCTAAAGCCATCGTTTGCTTGTCCCTGAATACTATGACAAACAAAACGAAAAAAAACTCAAAGAAATGAAAAACTGACAAAGAAAAAATACTTCAAAAGTATAACGACTATGGCCAAGATGATGATGTTGAAGGAGACGACACAATAAAGATATATGTAAGCCTGAAAGGACTTTTTAAGAAAAAACAAAAAATAAAACACATGCATGAAAAGAAAAATAAAGCTGTTAGATATAAGAAAAGACTGCAAATGCAATTTGATTATGGTAAAAAAAAACAGACAAAATGGTCATATGATTGAAAAATATCAAAGCAAGAAACTGCATGCGAATGACACTTCAACCAAAACTTTCATCAATAATATATTCTTTGGTGTTGGTTGCCTGACATTTTCGTGTACTGGCAAAAGATTTATTTTTCTTTTTTAAACGAATGAGTAGACTCAAAACTTTTGCTTTTAGAGTTATTTGGACTACAGAATGAAATATGAAAATGAGAAATAATATTATCTTAGAACAAATTTTCCCATATTTTAGAATTTGATCAAATTAGTAAACCTATAGCAGATTTGGAACAGGGGAAAACATGTCACATACCAATAAGTGTTGTCAGAATCAATTTTAAGCTCAACTGGTAAAGGTCCTCCTTTTAATAGCCGAGTCCGAACGGCGTACCGTAAGACGACACCTCACAAATGGCGTCAGCATTAGAAGAAGATAACCGCCGCTGAATTTTTTTTTTTTTTCCCAGGATTCGAACCCAGGCGTTCCGTTACATAGGCGAATATGCTAACCTCTACACTACGATGGCCTACTGGCATGAAACGTTGATGGGCAAATTTGTATTACATAACAGATTTGGTCAATATTTAAAATTTTTTGAAAATATTTTATTTCTAAGGAAGAAACTTGTCCAAATTTTATTTCTAAAGAAAATTTTGTCGAAGTTTTATTTATATAGAAAATTTTGTCAAAATCATATTTCTATAGAAAATTTTGTCAACATTTTATTTCTGTAGAAGAATTTGTAAAAATTTTATCTCCATGGAAAATTTTGTATAAATTTTATCTCCATAGAAAATTTTGTCAAAATTTTATTTCTATAGAAAATTTGGCAAAATTTTATTTCTAAAGAAAATTTTGTCAAAATTTTATTTCTATAGAAAATTTTGTCAAAATTTTATTTCTATAGAAAATTTTGTCAAAATTTTATTCCTATAGAAAATTTTGTCAAAATTTTATTTCTATAGAAAATTTTGTCAAAATTTTATTTCTATAGAAAATTTTGTCAAAATTTTATTTCTATAGAAAATTTTGTCAAAATTTTATTTCTATAGAAAATTTTGTCAAAATTTTATTTCTATAGAAAATTTTGTCAAAATTTTATTTCTATAGAATATTTTGTCAAAATTTTATTTCTATAGAAAATTTTGTCAAAATTTTATTTCTACAGAAAATTTTGTCAAAATTTTATTTCTATAGAAATTTTTGCCAAAATTTTATTTTTATAGAAATTTTTGTCAAAATTTTATTTTTATAGAAATTTTTGTCAAAATTTTATTTCTATAGATATTGAAGGGGCATTTCATTATGTGAATATAGGGTCGACCGACTGGACCGCACGGGGATCAAACTGTGTATCTCCCGGTGATCGGATAAGGATACTTTGCGGAAGGATTTTTCAAGTTCTGATTCTCTCGAATCTGGTGATAAACAAAGTCCTATCGTATCTCAATGCGGTCCTATAGATTCGGGGTAAATTTGTGTCGACGAACAGCAAGATTATGGCCTCACTGTCGAGGCTATCGATATGAGCTGAGGACTAATCCAAGGAAGACAAAGCTAGTGCTCTTCACTCCGATATATAAGAAACCGGATTTCAGACTCCCTTCTATGGACGGGACCACTCTGTAGTTGTCAAAGGAGGCCTAGGCCTAGTCCTTAATTGGAAACTGTCCTGGAAAACGAATACAGAGGAATGGCGATGTGCGCTTGCAGAAGGATGCTCGATAATATGTGGAAAGTTACCCCGAAGATGATATTCTGGATGTACACGGCTATTGTGAGACCAGTGCCGAGATATGGAACACTGGTATGGTAGAAGACTGTGGAGAAGGGTACAGGGACAAAGGATCTACGGAAGGTACAGAGATTGGTTTGCGTCGGCATCACGGGGGCGTTAAGGTCAACACGCCGGCGGGTCTGGCGATGCTGAATTTACAACCTGTTGAGGTGTATATTCGGGGATATGATATGATATACTCAACAAACAACAAATACAAATTTTGCCCATGAACATTCCATTTAGGAACAGGGGCCAACTTCTCACATATCAATGAGTGCTTTCCGATTCTAGCTCAATGATAAGGGGCCTCCTCTTAATAGCCGAGTCCGAACGGCGTGCCGCAGTGCGACACCTCTTTGGAGAGAAGTTTTACATGGCATAGTGCCTCACAAATATTGCCAGCATTAGGAGGGAAAACCACCGCTGAAAATTTTTTTCTGATGGTCTCGCCAGGATTTGAACCCAGGCGTTCAGCGTCATAGGCGGACATGCGCTATGGGGGTTTACTTGGAGGCACTTAACATTGGAATGTCAGTTAGACTGTCGGACGAGTGCAAAATCATTCAGGCGGAGGTCTGTGTCATTACGTTGGCTGCAAAGGAGATCCGAAGGATGGCCTGCCACCGTCGAAACTCAGGATAAATGTGGACAGTATGGCGGCCTTGAATTCAAAGGCGGAATGATAGAAATGTGTGGTGAAGTGTTTTGGGCCCCTGGCTCATGACTTGTGTTTGCCTGGGTTCCCGGACATATTGGGAAATGAAGAGACGAACGATTACGCCAGAAGGGGAATCTCCACAGCAAGAAAACCTATGGCTGGTCTTGCACAGGTGCCTTTTGTCGAACTACTGTGCACCGTCGAGGAAATGGCCAGTGCTGGGGAGGTGGGAAGCTAGGAGTCTGTGAATGGTTGTCGGATTGGAAGGACACCTTGGCCAACTGTTGACCGGAAGAGGCAGTTGTTGGCTCTCGATAAATGATCACTGAGTACGATTTGCAAATTGCAAATTTTGCCATGAACATGAACAGGAGTCATAACCGAACACTGTGCGATAGGCCAGGCGCATGGGAGTCCCGCACAACGACTATTATGGACAATTTCTTGACGAGAATGAGGAGGAGACAATCGAACACCTGCTATGCTAATGCCCGAGTCTACAGGTTATAGGCTTTCCTTCCTGGGGAGGCGGTCGTTCTCCGATCTCGGCGAACTTGATGTATCTGTAGGGAGTCTCCTCTGATACATGGATAGGACGGGTTTGATTCGGCGAGGGGCGTAGAGAACTTCAACACAGATGCGAAACACCAATGCTTGCCACTTGACGAGTGTATACTGAAGTGGGTGTGGGCCAAGCCTCCAGGGAAGCAATCGCGTGTTGGCGTAATGGATAGGCACTTGGTCCCAAATCTATTCTTTTATTTCCTGAGTTTTTCAAAGCGCTTCACCTTCCTGTCTTGCCTTCGGTTGGAGCGGGAGGCAGTGTTTTTCAACATCATGATTTTTCACCAGGTCTTCCTTTTTCCTTCTCCACTTTTTCTTTCTAGGTTGTCACAATCGGAAGGACTGGCTCTGAGTGAACTCACCTTTTAGGGTGGACTAATCCTTCAACCTAAACCCTTGACAAAATTTTATTCTATAGAAATTTTTGTAAAAATTTTATTTCTATAGAAAATTTTTGCAAAAATTTTATTTCTATAGAACATTTACTGAAAATATTATTTTTAAAGAACTTTTTTAATACTTTATTTATATAGAAAATTTTTTCAAAGTTTATTTTTGTAGAAAACTCAGTAGCATGATTACAACAGACCAATGGCTGAACGGACAGACGGGCATGGCTTTGGTTCTTTATGGGATTAGGAATGGGTTGAATGATTTTTCGCTTTAAAATTAAAATTCTATATACCAAAATGGCCATGGTTGATTAGCTCACTCTGTATATTTTTTTTGACGCTTTTGTGGGTTGCTGTGTGCTTCTGCCACCAAATTAGCATTCTAATAAGACAGATGTCAATGAGTGTAACCCAACCCTTGAGCCTTGTGACTTTTCCGTTTACCACAAGCAAAGATAATACTTTGGTGTGGGTTAATCTCCCCCTGTTTCTTGCCTTTCTAAGGGATATCACAAAGCAATGGTGAGAGTGGCACAGTTCCTTTTCCAATTTGCAGCTGTCTATCATTGTTAAAAGAATTTGAGAACCATAAGAAAAAGCAGCCTCGACAAAGGATTTTTAACTTCCTCATTGGCAAATGTTTAGGATGGCAATCCGGGGCAATCAATAAGGGATTGCCCCTTTTTGAAATAAAATCCATTCCAGACATTCCAGGCAGCCTAAATAGAATTAAGCTGCCAGCAGCATCAAGGGCACAACAACCACAAGAAAAATATATTTGACAAATAATATAATTCGAAATGACAGCCGAGGAAATGAAGAGCAAAAATTTGAATACCTCATGCCTTTATGATGGTAACAAATTTTTAAAAACAGATCCTCAACCCCTCTTTTGTTATGCAAAGTTAAGGACTTTTGCTTTCTTGCATGTTTGGGCCATGTGGATGGTCATGGAATTAATTTGGAATTGGAAACAAAATTGATTGCTTGGCCGTTACACTTGTCCAATAAAAGGTCGAGAGAGTTGAGGGATTGCTGTCGCTTTTTTACTTACCATCTGGGCCACACAAAAACAATGCCGGAAATTGTGAAACGGCACTTCATTGTAGTGCTTGTACACCTCGTACAGCCATTCTCGCAATGTGTCCACGGGTAAATTGAATTTCTCTATAAAGCCCAACTCTATGAACATGGTCTGCATCAAATGAATGATATCGGCATCGCCCCACTCGTACGAATCGAAGGCAGGCAAACGCAGAGCATTGCGCACCTCTTCCGAGAAGGTGGTATCGCAGATTTCCAGGAAACGTTTTTTAACCTCTTGATGCTTGGGTAAGCTACTCTTGCGACTCTGGGGACCCAGGGGACGCTTGGAAAGACCTGCAACAGAAAAAACGGAAGAAGGAGAAGACAATTTTATTTCCTTTATTTATATAAACACATCCTTAACAAAAAAAAAATCGAGAACGACAGAGAGCCAAAGACGGACACAAATATTAAACATTAACAAAATCCCAACATAAATAACAAAAAAAAAAAGAAATCATAAACGAACACAAGAAACTAAGTTATCATAAAATCCATCAGTTGAAAAGCCATACACTTGATGGCAGGATGTTGTTGCTACTGCCAGCCACTGCTGTTGCTGGAGTTTGTTGAAAATGCATGATACCTCAATTTCAACTACCGGCATAACAGGAAATACAAAGGCCAATTGGAAACGGAAATTAAATTTAAATGCAACCTTGTTTTGAAACTATGGCTTTAGATGTTTTTTGCTCTTTTCACTTCAAACACAAACACAAAATCACAAAGCAATGTGACGTTTCCCGTTCGATGGGCATTGGCCACGACCGAGTGATAGAGAGAGTGAGAGGTTGGATAGGGTATAGCAAAAATAACTCAAGCGGTGTTTTTTGCTCAACACAACAAAAAAGGCAGAACAAAAATTAAATTCAATTTTCCACCAAAAGGCAAATTACCACTAAACACAAAGGCCCGTGCCACTGATTGAATTTCCAGCAATGTTTCTTATGGCAAGCCACAAGAGCTCTCCTCAGAGCTATTGAGCATACCACTCTCTAGATAGAAGAATCCTTGGTGCGATGCTTGGTTGACTGGTTAGCCTAGTCAGAGCAAAGAAAAATAATTAAATCAATGACTGGAATAGTGAATGACGACGATAAAGCTTCCAGTTTAATGGTGGCTCTTGAAATTCCCATACAACAATGTGGCAACAATATGCCGCTGCCAAGCGGCGACGAGAGTGAGAGGCGAAGATAAAACCTCCAAACAATAAAAAACACAAAACTAGAAAATATAACACACATCCTTCCATCCATTCAACCATCATTGCCATGGCATGGTAATTAGAAGAGTTTCCCATCCCCATCGTACCCACAGCCTTCATTCAACAGCGCTATCCTTATTGAGGTGATTGTTGTTATGCGCTGTTTTTACCCCGGGAATTTCTCCGAACTGCAGGAAAATGCTTTTGCTATTGATATGGTAATGGATGTAGACATTCATGGATCGAGGAATGAAGAGCAAAAGCGGAATGGATGATGTATTCAAGCCAAGTAAGTAAGGATTAAGAGGAAGAAAGGGTGAAGGTGTGCGTGTGTGTGTGTGTGTGAAAGAGACACAAGACTACCTTACAATGGCAGATGCTACAGTTAAATGTTGACGGTGCAACTCATTACCTTAAAACCTGATTAAAAAAAACATTTGCGAATGTCCTACAATGTTGCAGTAAACAATAGTTAAATGCCCTGTAGAGCGCTGCCCTTGGCGTTGCTTGAGATTTTAAGACGGATTACAAGCAGTAACAATAGCAAACGATTTATAAGATTCAACCCCAATTTTTTGACAGCAAGTGGAGGAGGATCAATTGATAAGCCAGAAAAATCGACAAAAAATCTAAATAAAAATGTTGGCATTCTTTTTCTACCGAAACAAAATTTTCTATAAAAATAAAATTTTGACAAAATTATCTATAGAAATAAAATTTTGACAAAAGTTTCTATAGACATACAGGCCTATTCTGAATAACAATTCCCTGGGAGTTTATTCCCTTCTCCCACTTCCCCTATTCAGAATAACAATTAACTGGGAGCTTTTTCCCTAATCCCTTTCCCAGTATTCTAAACACACTTCGAAAAAGGGAATTCTATTCTGAATCGATATAAAAGGGAGAATGAAACGATAAAACTTGGGAAAAACTCCCCCAAACAAATGAAAGGGAGTTAGGTTAAAAAATAATGAATTTTATTCAATTTTATATAGGAACAATTTAAAATATATGAAAATTATTTTTCACTTTTTCATCAAAATCAAGTACAAATTTTGTTAGGTTCTCCCGAGTTAAATATGGGTACATGACCCACCATAGAAGATATTCTTAAGTTTTTCAATTTTATTAGCACTCTGTTCTGAGTCCGATACTAAAAGGAGGTCCCTTATCATTGAGCTTAAATAGAATCGGGCGGCACTCAAAGATACTTGGCGCCAGATTTGGCAGAATTTACTCCACAGGAGTAGGAATAAATCCATGTGGCTTTTCGTCAGCACTATGTCCAGCAGCCGTCCCAACTACCAAGAACGGCCGCCCCCCAGAAATGTGGATTAGATCTTCAGGTTCTAGCTCCATAAAAGTAGGCATTTAGATAAAGCGGCGTATCAGGCAGACCACCACAGCATTTATAACGACGAAGTAGAAGCTAACCTCTATATTGCGTTTCAGCCACATTAACTCCTTTTGCCAAGGAAAAACGCCAACATGCAGGATGTGTGCCCCGCATTCAACCAGGGACAACCCGACACAATATATTTATCTATCCAGACTACTCTGGAAGCATCTAATTTAGCCAACGATTATTGGATGAAGACGGAAAGTTGTTATCACAAAGCAAGCAAGCTGGTGACAAGCTGTAGGCCATAATTGTGCACTATTAAATTAAACATTACAAAATCCACATTAAACATGTTTTTAACCTTTTTTAGCAACCTTAATAACTTCTTTTTGCTTATTTTTCCATTATAAATTCTTTTTTCCAAAAAATAACAGTCAAATGTTAAGCCAAAGGTTGCCCAAAAAGTAATTGCGGATTTTTTAAAAGAAAGTAAATGCATTTTTAATAAAACTTAGAATGAATCAAATATACTTTTTTTTACACTTTTTTCAAAAGCAAGCTAAAAGTAACAGCTGATAACTGACAGAAGAAAGAATGCAATTACAGAGTCACAAGCAAAAAATTTGTCAACGCCGACTATATGAAAAATCCGCAATTACTTTTTGGGCAACCCAATAGCTGTTTTCAAAAATTCGAAATTCCCTCTCCCAAACTTTTTCTATCCCCATTCAATCAGAATAGGAGGATTTTATTCTAGGGAGAAATTGATTCCCTGGCGTTTTCCCAGGTTCCCAGGAAGTTTTCAGAATTGGGCTGATAACATTTTAACTAAATTTTGACAGACTTTTTTTCTGCGAAGAAAATCCTCGATCAAGGAGCTCGTCTCGAAAGTGAAACAAACAAAAATTGTGAAATTTAATAATCTTCGCCCTAAAAGGCAGAAAACTTGAAAATAAAAAAAAATTGGTAAAGCACGGCCGGGATTCGAACCTTGGCACACGGAGCAATAGCGAGAGCCGTTTCCGTTGACGAGCGTTCGAAGCCATCAATACAACTTCCAACAGATGCAAAGAATCATGTGCACCATGGAAGTAGTGTAATTGTCGCAGAAAAAAAAAACTGTCATTATACGAAAACACATGCATTGGGAAAAAGTACAGCTAATAGACAGGGTTGTCGAGCGTGGTTAATGTGGTAATTGTATCATAGAGGCGTTTTCGCAATAAATACGATTCAAATACAACACGGCCCTTGAAGCCATCACACCTAATATGGTTGAAAAGTCTTCTAATCAAAGGCGAAACGAGTCCCACAGTGGTTGGTGCCCATGAACATTCCACTAAGGAACAAGGGCATACTTATCACCTATCAGTGAGTGCAGTCCGATTCAAGTTGAAGTTCAATGATAAGGGGCCTCCTTTTTATAGCCGAGTCTTTGAAGAGAAGAAAATAATATATGGTACAAAAATTCAATTTCTATTACTTTGTCCAAAAATGTGTAGAAAATTGCGGTTTCAATGAGATTTCTCCAATTCATTTTGAATTTGCTGAAAGCTAGCCAATGCAACAAATACCCAATAAAATTAATCTTATTGTTTGCGTTCATGAAACCATATTCTCAATGAACTTTTGGTGAATTCCTTTGCATTTTTTATAAACGACTGTTAATCCTAATGGCAAACTCATCAAAAGTGCCTTGGTCTACGTATATAACAGCAAACTCTGCCCTCATTTATGCTTAAAACTCAAATATTTAACTTTGATTTTCATTTCGTCTAACAAAAGACCCACAGGCAACTATTTTTCCATGGCAATGCGAAATTTTCAAGTTTTCAAGCTTACGGTTTTTTTTATTTGTTTGCCACAAACGCATCATTAAATTTGCATGGTGGAGGTGGGGAGAGTTAGCCTCACATTCCTCTAGGCAAGCAGCGGTACCAATAACAATAACAACGAGTGCACTGCTTAATCCACATCCACAGCTTGTTGGGTAGCCTCTTCATTAAAGTGTCCAAAGCCACATTATTAAAACAAAGCAAGAAAAACAAAAGTTGTGAAAAAACCCTCAGCGAAAATTCTCCCCACCATTGGTTGAGGAGAAGGACGAAAGAGGTGCAACACCTCTGGTGTAAAGTGTTAAACACAAAACAAGTGTTTATACCACACACAACACAGACACAATTTCATTTTGTTTCATCATCAGCACACATTCATCAAAAAAAAAAAGGCAGTGAACAACAAAAAACGAAAGAGCGGAGCTGCCAGGCGCAACACGAGCGCACACACACACACACGCTCACGGAGCCTTCTGCTCATCCTTATCCAATATCCACAGGGCATCGTGGCTCATCCTTAGACACCTGCCAGGAACACAACAATCAATTTAAGTTCATTTCAAACAGCACCACCACGAGCAGTAGCAGAGGTTTTTGTTGTTCTGGTTGGATTTTAACGCTGAAGTGAAAACGCGAAGCAACCCAGCTGCCTTCCCTGCAAGGCGAAATTATCGAGCAACGGAGCATAACATTTACGTGTTTTTTCCTTTTTATTTTTTTTTTGTTTGCTTTAAATTCGAGCCAGAAATTTATTTCTGTTTCATTCTGGATTCGGTAGTCTTTTTAGGTGATTTCACCTCCAACTCGAGCATGCAGCGGAGCATGGAGGTGTTTTTTAGGTGGGAGATCAAACAAGAACATGTTGCTTCCCAAAAGCAATTGACTGGGATTTTAGGGGCTAAAGATAACACCAGGCTGGCAGCAGCAACACCTGAAACCAACTCCCAACACCAACACCATAAACATTAACATCATTATCCTCATCAGCATCAGCATTACCATCAACATCATCAGCGACATACGGTATTTGCTTCCTTCCTGATGATGAATGGTTGAGTCTGTAATCGCAGATCAGGCTGCTATGGCAACCAGGCAGGATAGCCGTACATTCCTACTCCTAATGATGACAGGGTGCGTTATCAGAGAAAATTTCATTAAAATTATTGGAATTCCAGGAATCTCAATGAAAAAAAAAAAACTGGCAGCCACCTTCACCTCTCTTGCCACGCCTTTAACCAATCAAGCGAACCTTAAAATTCGAAACAAACTGTAGATAAAATACAAATAAAAAATGAAATAAAACACAACAGCAATGAATGGAAAAAATCCCCGAAATGAAACAAATTGCTGGATTTGCTGTGAGTGTTAACGGAAGCGACGAAGCGAAATGAAAATTGAAATTTACAATTTAAAGGATCTCCAAAAGCTATACATCATATGAGCTCTTATAAATTTGCTTCCTGTTCTCTTAACCCATACCAACCAACCACCTAAAGGCAAGAGATTTTCTCGACAAGGCAAAGTGGAAAGCTACAAAGGCGCCACCATGGCCAAAGGCAGCGTAAAAAATGTGACACATGTCTGGTGTTTGCTGCTAAAGTCATAAGACAATCCAATGATTCATGTACGACTGAGATAAAGCCAAAGGATCAATTTGAATAAGGAACCCCATTTAAACAAATATCTATTGATTGCGTGTCGAAATAATATTTCAATTAAAATAAAATAATGGGCCAATATGAAACATTCTTTAAAAAAAGAAACATGATTTAAAAATTTTTTTTTTTTATTTTTTAAAGAGAAAAAATTTGGCACAAATAGCCCACGTTACAACTAATAGTCAATTCAGCTGCTCAATTAAAATAAAAAAGCGACGCAAAATCGGGAGATAGGTTTATATGGGAGCTGTATCAAGTTATTGATCGACTCAGACATTATTAGATACGTATGTTGAAGGTCATGAGAAAAGGCGTTGTACAAAATTTCTGCCAAATCGGATGACAATTGCGCCCTCTAGAGGCTCAAGAAGTCAACATCACAGATCGGTTTATATGGCAGCTATATCAGGTTATGTACCGATTTGCGCCATACTTCGCACAGTTATTGGAAGTCATATCGAAAAAAACTCATGCAAAATTTCTGCCAAATCGGATGACTATTGCGCCCTCTAGAGGCTCAAGAAGTCAAGACCCAAGATCGGTTTATATGGCAGCTATATCAGATTATGAACCGATTTGAATCATACTTAACACAGTTGTTGGAAGTGATACCAAAACACTACGTGCAAAATTTCAGTCAAATCGGACGAGAATTGCGCCCTCTAGAGGCTCAAGAAGTCAAGATCCAAGATCGGTTTATATGACAGCTATACCAGATTATAAACCGATTTATATCATACTTAATACATTTGCTGGAAGTGATACCAAAACACTTCGTGCAAAATTTCAGCCAAATCGAATGAGAATTGCGCCCTCTAGAGGCTTAAGAAGTCAAGATCCAAGATCGGTTAACATGACAGCTATACCAGATTATAAACCGATTTATATCATACTTAATACATTTGCTGGAAGTGATACCAAAACACTACGTGCAAAATTTCAGTCAAATCGAACGACAATTGCGCCCTCTAGAGGCTCAAGAAGTCAACACCCAACATCGGTTTATATGGCAGCTATATCGAAACATGGACCAATTTGGCCTATTTACAATCCCAACCGACCTACACTAAAAAAAGTATTTGTGCAAAATTTCAAGCGGTTAGCTTTACTTCTTCGAAAGTTAGCGTGCTTTCGACAGACAGACGGACGGACGGACAGACGGACGAATATGGCTATTGTAGATCGACTTAAAATGACTTGGCGACAGAATATAGGGTCTCAGACGCATATTTTGAGGTGTTACAAACAGAATGACGAAATTAGTATACCCCCATCCTATGATGGAGGGTATAAAAAATTTAAGCTCCATCCTATGATGGAGGGTATACAAAATTTAAGCTTGCAGCAATATTCCCATTAAATCATAATCCATTTTGCCTTGAGCTCTTCTTTAGCGCTTTTCAATGCTCTGCAGTCCTTGTTCATTTCACTGATATTATGAATAACTTCTCCATACATAGAACATTGTTGATAAAAACGTGGAGCATAAAGTCTGAGTATTTTCTATGATTCTGCTGAAGTGTGTCGATAAGAACAACAGCGTTCCAACAAAGCTTTCCACGCTTCTTACGAGGTTTTGTGGCGAAATATTTACCTTTGTGTAGAACAGTATTTGCTGGGATCTTCAATTTGTAGTCCTTAAATATAAACAAATGTAGCAATACTTTTGAATGAGTATTTGTATATGGGTGACTATGTGGGCCTACCTGTGCGGTATACTTTGCTTGCCTAGGTGGGTGGTTGGTAGTATAGATGTGTGCCTAGGTGCAAAATTGTTTATTTATTTGTTAATGTTGGCCTTGGCTTTTGATGCTATTCATAAAATTCAAATTTAAAAGTTAACGCCCCTGTATTTAAAATGCGCTCCGTCCTGCGTGTGTGTGTGTGTTTGTGTGGAGGCAGATGAAAAAGAAGGTCTTTGAGAAAAGCGGCAGCAGGAGCAGCAATAATAAATAAATCCCTCCATTGTAACCTGAAGCTCAGTTTGTTACCTGAAGAAAATGTGAGCTGGAATTAAATATAAATACAGCACACACGCTCACCAGCACAATAGGCACACAAAAACACACACACACACACAAGCATTTAGGGGAAAATATATATGCCCAAACAAACATTTATGTTAATTTATTCTTCTATGAAGAACATTAACATAAATACACACAGTGCAACACATGGTCGTTGGAGGGATATATAAACACTGCCTATATACCTACCTACGGCCTAAGGATAAAAACATAAATGGACGGACAGACTGATGGACGAACAAACGGATGGCCAAAATCATCAATGAAGTTTGCTGGGGTAAAAAGCCCATCACTGCAATATATCCTATATTTCCATCAGTATGCATGAACGCTCTCCATAATGTGTGGATAATTAATTTCATTCGAATTAGGAAGCCAAATATAAATGGATATGCAGAAGTTTGTTGTTTTGTTTTTGTTATTGGACAAATGCAATGCAAATCACGTAACATCAGTTAGCCGCATACCGGAAGTTTATTACAAACACCTAACGAGACGTATAATTAATATTAAATAATAAAATCGTGTAGAATTGGTTATACCGCCCAAGCGCGTTTTTTCTCTTAATTTTGCTGAATATAAAACGTGTAACTATTTTTGTTTTCATCAGGCGTTTACAGATAAAATATCAATCATGAATATCAAAGGATTTAATTGAAAGAATTTAATTGAGTAGCTTGGGTTTAATTTTCATTCTCATTAAACAAATAAGGACGGGCTAAAGTCGGGCGAAGCCGACCTTTTGATACCCTACACCTCATTAAATATACAGGCTAAGTCGTCGGATCGGTTAACAAATGACCAAATTGCAATAATTTCAAGACTCATAAGGGAATCACTAATTTCGTGAGAATCGGTTTACAAATGATGATGTAATTGCAATTTTAGTCCAAACCAGCAAAACATATATATGGGAGCTATATCTAAATCTGAGTCGATTTCTATGAAACTCACCATTAATGTCGAGACATATGAGGGAATCACTAGTGCAAAATTTCGTGAGAATCGGTTTACAAATGACGATATAATAGCAATTTTAGTCCAAATCGGACGAACATAGATATGGAAGCTATATCTAAACTAGAGCCGATTTCAATGAAAATCACCAATAATGTCGCACAGTGGGCCAAATGGCAAAAAAATTGGAAATAAGTCTACAACTTTTTATCTGTTGATTTTAGCCATACAAAATGTTCTAGACATTTGTAGAGGAGGACATAGGCTTTCAGAAAAGTGCTGTTGTTGGTCCATATCTTTAATACAGGGTGAGCTACAGGGTGTCAAAGTTGACCACTTTTGACTTCTCCAAGCTTCTGGGGGCCATAACTTTTGATCTACTCAACCGATTTACATGATTTAGGACTCTAGAGAAAGAGCTTGACAAGATCTAAAAAACTTATGCATAAAGTACCATGCCATCGTGTACTGTTAAGGAGTTATGAATTGTTTAATTTTAAAATATGAAAATTTGGCCTTGGTTTTTTTCAGTGTTTTTTAAATAACTCCGTCAATTTTAAAGCTATAAACTTCATACTTCACACAAATTATGCCAGCATATGTGTGCATAAAATACAAAAGGAATCACGTGAATATCTTTGGCGGTTTAAAAATGGCATCGTTTTCAATATGAAAAATATTTTTTTTGTCAAAAAATTGCAAAATTTTTCAAAAAAGATACTCCCATTTCCTTTAAGTTTTCGCAAACTTTGGCCGTCAAAGCATTATCATTTCTTTCCATTTTCACAAAGTCGAGGTATTAAGAAAAGTTTTAAGTGCTAATTTGGCTAATTTCGATATCAAACAACACCGTTATCTTAAGACCAAAATGGCCAATTTTTTTACTAAACTTCAAAAGTTTCTCACTGGAAAAAAAGTTCCACGGGGATTTTTTCGCTTTTTTTGAACTTAAATGAAAGCTTAAAATGTTCCCAACATTTTAAGGTATGTCTCGCCATATCCTAGCCATAAATGAGATCGTAGCGATCAAAATACTGAAAAAAGTCAATTTCAAGTAGTGCTATATTCATTGCTAAAAAACAAGTATTACGTCACATTTTATTGCAAAGATGTTAAATAAACTTTTATTTGGTAACACTTCTTCTACAAAACACAAAAAGAATCATGGAAATATCTCTATTCTATTCCATTTTATGGAACCGGCAATAAAAAAGTCAATTTTTCAAAAAAGTCGAATTTCCCAAATTTTGTTTTTGTTGTCCTAATTGCACATGACACACTATAGCCATATTTACGCAACATACCTTATCGTAAAGGAAATTTTCATACCTTTCCAACGATGTATAAAACATTTCTCAACTCGGATTCTATCTACTCTAAAATTCATTTACACTTCATTAAACTCTATATAAAAATGTCTATTTGTGAAATGGAACCTTATATGGGGCCTACACTAAAACATTGATAGATTTGCCCAGGGTTTACAATACAAATGTGTTAGAATAAAAAAAGGTCTCCTGCCAAAGTTTAAAAAAATTGGAATAAAAATATGTGTTTTAGAGCGAAAACACTTCGCATCGGCGTGCGTTTATATGTATATTAGCTACTCCCAAAATAAAAAAGCATTTTAGTTTTGTATTATTTGATTTTATTCTCTACCAAATAATCTAAGGTATCAAAATTTAAAAGCTCTTTAATTTGAATGGCATCGGGATCGTCCTTATCTATATCGTCACATATTTTTGGTAGCCATTTAGTTCTGATGCTGTATAGTACCGGATCAGACGATAACAATAAATATTGAAGTAAATCATAATTTTGGTTAAATTTGGTGCTCTTTCGGGTATTGAAAAGCCGGAACTGTTTAACATCTCTATTACGGGATTCCTGAGCTTCTTCTGTAAGTTCTCCTAACGGAAGTATGTTGTATTCCACAATTTCCTTGCCATGATGTAAGACTTTATGTACTGTCGGTGTTAAAGCTTTCCACGAATATAAATCAGATAAAATGTTTTTTGTGTCATTACTATAAGCTTCAAATTTGGTTGAATTTATCATCTTTTTGCTATTGATTACAGCCAAAATCACTTTGAATCGTCTTAGCAAGTGTTCATCAAGACCGGTTATTTTAGATGTCGATACGGGGTCCTCAAAAAACCGCCTTGCCGAGTTGCCATCATTTGTGCTTCCGTATCCGTAAAGAGGTTTATCTATTATAAGTCCCTTTTGTTTAAACTCCAACTGGATTCGATTCTTCTCTTCCTGCCTCATTTTGTGAAGATCTTGGTTGTTTCTAGCAGAGACATCGCGGTTTCCAGGGCTAGTCCGATATTTAAGGTCATACGATAAATGCAAACAATACTCCATGAATCGAATTCTACAGTGCAGGGGCGAAATACCGAAATTGAGCGCATTTTCGTTTACTAAATTTTCATCAGACTTGTCCTCGAATTGCCCATTCTTCTTGCCACAAATATTGCATCTCCAATTGGACATAACGCCAGTTAATGCGTTTGCCACCTTTCCATCGATCATAGTGAGTTGTAGTTGAAACGAAACTTTTATATTTCTTCCCAATTGGTTTATAACAATCATGGGTAATGCAGCAATTTCTTCCTTTATTTCGTTCACCAAAGATCGTGTTGTGTTCCGGTCTTCCTTTGTATACTCAAACCGAATTGGGCGACATAAATATTTTGACCCAGGTGTTCTATTTATCCATATATCTTGAAATGCATTTTCTTTCGATGATGAAGATTGGTCCTTGTACAATCTCATTCTCAATGGTACTAATGATGCCATGAAAATTGATGCGAAGTTGGTATCTATTTCTGTTTGTTGCTTATATTCGGAAAATCCAGATGATCCATCACAACCCCATTTGCTGATCAAAACCACTTCGGAATTATTACATGTGTTCAACTGTTCTTCAGTAAAATTAGAAATAATTCTAACAGCTGTATTTTCAACAAGATCAGCAAGTTTCACTCTTGCTTTTAATTCGTCCACGTATATATTTGATGGCACCATTTTCGTCCTGGTGTTGTACAATTTATGTTTTGAGGGTAAACAACCCCATCCTTTTTCACGAAGAGCCTTCCTCATTGTTGAGTATTTGTTTCTTGAGAGGCCTAGGTTCAAAATCAGGGCCAGTGCATCTTCCTCCGTGAATTCTGTAGTCGATTTTGGAGTTGGAATACTTTCTACCATTCTCTTTACCCTTTTCGGAGATGCTAATGGTAAAACATCGACAATTCGTCCAACATTTTTTGGTTCTGTTTTTAACAATGCTGTTTTGAACGTATCTTTTATTAAATTTGGCGGATGTGCCGCCAATAGTTCCTCTTGTTTTTTCTTTTTGGTTTTCTCCGTAACTTCGTCGTATGCTTTGCTAGGCCGGCCGGGAATCAGCGGTTTAATTTCAATAAGTAGATCCGATTTCAGCCACTTCTCATACATTTTGAAAAACTTGATTTTTGCGAATGAACATTCTGGCAACCTTCTCTCAAATGATTTGTAGAATTTTTCAAGTTTGTCTAAAGCGTCTTTATTTAGCCTTATTCCATATATGTGGTCCAAAGTGTAAACAAGTTCCTTAAATGACTCCGTGTATGATTTGGAATCATTTTTGATGTCCCATACAATTTTCGAAAGAGTGGAATACTTCAGTATGACTTCCATAACTTATAAATGTCCTTTACGCCTCTACAAAATATAATGAAGAAAATTTGGATTTTGTTCAAATATTTATGCAATATATTCACAATTAATGACCCATTTCAGGTATCAGACGCAATCGTAAAAAGGGGTCCAAAGTGCCTCTTTTTACTTACTCTTCTATAATTATTTACCTGGACTCGAATTTGGTTAAAAAAAATGACAATGAATTTTTTATGGGTAGGTTTTTTCACATTCATTGATACGGTGGATTTCCTGGGAATTCGACATAGCGAAACAGGTAACATTTGTCTGCATCAAATCTTAACACAAATATATATATATATGCAGGTATATTTCTAGGTTACTTTTTATTCAAAAATCATCAGCTTACATTAAAAATAGATGTAGGTACTATACAAACGCACGCCGATGCGAAGTGTTTTCGCTCTAAAACACATATTTTTATTCCAATTTTTTTAAACTTTGGCAGGAGACCTTTTTTTATTCTAACACATTTGTATTGTAAACCCTGGGCAAATCTATCAATGTTTTAGTGTAGGCCCCATATAAGGTTCCATTTCACAAATAGACATTTTTATATAGAGTTTAATGAAGTGTAAATGAATTTTAGAGTAGATAGAATCCGAGTTGAGAAATGTTTTATACATCGTTGGAAAGGTATGAAAATTTCCTTTACGATAAGGTATGTTGCGTAAATATGGCTATAGTGTGTCATGTGCAATTAGGACAACAAAAACAAAATTTGGGAAATTCGACTTTTTTGAAAAATTTACTTTTTTATTGCCGGTTCCATAAAATGGAATAGAATAGAGATATTTCCATGATTCTTTTTGTGTTTTGTAGAAGAAGTGTTACCAAATAAAAGTTTATTTAACATCTTTGCAATAAAATGTGACGTAATACTTGTTTTTTAGCAATGAATATAGCACTACTTGAAAATTGACTTTTTTCAGTATTTTGATCGCTACGATCTCATTTATGGCTAGGATATGGCGAGACATACCTTAAAATGTTGGGAACATTTTAAGCTTTCATTTAAGTTCAAAAAAAGCGAAAAAATCCCCGTGGAACTTTTTTTCCAGTGAGAAACTTTTGAAGTTTAGTAAAAAAATTGGCCATTTTGGTCTTAAGATAACGGTGTTGTTTGATATCGAAATTAGCCAAATTAGCACTTAAAACTTTTCTTAATACCTCGACTTTGTGAAAATGGAAAGAAATGATAATGCTTTGACGGCCAAAGTTTGCGAAAACTTAAAGGAAATGGGAGTATCTTTTTTGAAAAATTTTGCAATTTTTTGACAAAAAAAATATTTTTCATATTGAAAACGATGCCATTTTTAAACCGCCAAAGATATTCACGTGATTCCTTTTGTATTTTATGCACACATATGCTGGCATAATTTGTGTGAAGTATGAAGTTTATAGCTTTAAAATTGACGGAGTTATTTAAAAAACACTGAAAAAAACCAAGGCCAAATTTTCATATTTTAAAATTAAACAATTCATAACTCCTTAACAGTACACGATGGCATGGTACTTTATGCATAAGTTTTTTAGATCTTGTCAAGCTCTTTCTCTAGAGTCCTAAATCATGTAAATCGGTTGAGTAGATCAAAAGTTATGGCCCCCAGAAGCTTGGAGAAGTCAAAAGTGGTCAACTTTGACACCCTGTAGCTCACCCTGTATTAAAGATATGGACCAACAACAGCACTTTTCTGAAAGCCTATGTCCTCCTCTACAAATGTCTAGAACATTTTGTATGGCTAAAATCAACAGATAAAAAGTTGTAGACTTATTTCCAATTTTTTTGCCATTTGGCCCACTGTGTGTCGTGACTTATAAGAGAACGCCTCGTGGAAATTTTCATGAGAATCGGTTTACAAATGACAATATAATTGCAATTTTAGTCCAAATCGGACGAACGTATATATGGGAACAATATCTAAATCTGAGTCGATTTCAATGAAATTCTCCATTAATGTCAAGACATATAAGATAATCACTAGTGCAAAATTTCGTGAGAATAACAATAATGTCTAGACATAAAAGAGAACCACTCATGAAAAAATTTCGTGAGAATAGGTTTACAAATGATGATAAAATTGCAATTTTAGTCCAATTCGGACGAACATATATATAGGAGCCATACCTAAATCTGAGCCGATTTGAATGAAAATCACCAATAATGTCGTGACTTATAAGAGAACGCCTCGTGCAAATTTTCGTGAGAATCGGTTTACAAATGACAACATAATTGCAATTTTATTTCAAATCGAACTAACATATATATGGGAGCTATATCCAAATCTAAACCGATTTTTTTTTCCAATTTCAATAGGGTTCGTCTTAAGGCTATAGAAAATGCTTGTGTATAATTTGAAGACTGACGGATGAAAATTCCGACCTGTTGTTTGTACAGACAGACGGACATAGCTAATCGAATCAGAATGTAATTCTGAGTCGATCGGTATAATTATCAATGGGGCTATCTCTCTTCCTTCTGGGTGTTACAAACAAATTCACTAAGTTATAATACCCTGTATCACAGTAGTGGTATAGGTAGTAAAAAATACTTGATAATAAAAAGAAGTATTATATACGGCGGCCCACGAATAACCGCTGGACAGGTCACGTTTGTAACACCTTGAATTGACATATATCTTTAAGCCCCTATAAATGATATATTGATGACATATATATATAGAAACAAATTTGATAAAAATAGCAAACACTGTCCTCTGAATATTAGTAGTTAATTTTGGTGCTATTGAAGCAGAAGTTCTGCTATTACAGCAGTAGTTCTGCTATTACAGCAGTAGTTTTGCAATTTCAATGCAGCAGGCTTACTGCTAAAAAGTCTGTTGTTTGCTGAAAATGACTGCTGCTAAATTATGAAGGGGATGTTGGAAGAAACAACTAAAGCGTGCTCAGTTCTTTCGAATCTTTTGAACCCACCACCATGGATCCTGCTAAAAAGACCGGTTTACATGGGAGCTATATCAGGTTATAGACTGATTTTGGCCGTATTGTGCACAGTTGTTGGAAGTCGTTACAGAAGATCGCATGCAAAATTTTAGTCTAATCGGACAAAAATTGCGGATTATAAGGGTTCAAGAAGTCAAATCGGGCGATGGGTTTACGCGGGAGCTATATGAGGATATAGACCGATTTAGACTGTACTTGGCACAGTTATTGGAAGTCATAACAGAACCCTACATGCAAAATTTCTGCCAAATTGGCCAACAATTGCGGCATCCAGGAGCTCAAGAAGTCAAATCTGGAGATCGGTTTATAAGGGAGCTATATCAGTTTATAGACCGATTTGGACCGTACTTGGCACAGTTGTTGAATGTCGTAACGGAACACCACAAGCAAAATTTCAGCCAAATCGGACAAAAATGGTAGGCTTCCAGGGGCTCAAGAAGTAATATCGGGAGATCGGTTTATGTGGGAGCTATATCTAAATCTGAATCGATATTAAGTATCTGTGCAAAATTTTAAGCGGCTAGCTTTACGCGTTCAACCTCTATCGTGATTTCAGGGTCGAGACGATCAAGAGAATATATACTTAATGGGGTCTTAGGCGAATATTTCGAGGTGTTACAAACGGAATGATTAGATTAGTATATCTCCATACTATGGTCGTGGGTATAAAAATGAAATACAAAAGTATACGTGTGTCTCAGTGGATGATTATAATCACCACTGAATGTATACTTTCCATAATTTTTTTTTCTTTAATTTAAGATACAAAAGGCTATGCCTGTCATGTACACATTAGTAGAGCAAAAACAGGAAGTGCGAGCGACCTCAGCCACATTTCGAAATATATACCAATGGATGGATCAGGTAGCTTCTTTATAGTAATATTCCACAATTTAAATCATCTCTTCCAAAAAAAATATCTAAAGTTATCAAAACAAGTAACAGGCAAACATACAAAATATCATAACAATTAATTTTTCTGCAGATTTTTGTTTTTAAAGTAGCAGACTTGGTTTGCTGATTTAGCTGACCGAAATATTTGCTAATACAGGAACCCTGCGGTTGCCGAAACAGCAGTAATGTCTGCTTTCCCATTTTCACCAGACAAAAACTGATGTTTTAACAACAAATTTAGCTGTTTTGAATAACAAATTTGGTTGAGTGTACCAAATTGTCGAACAAGACGCTCAATATTTTGCACAAATACTGGCATAGGTTGGTGGTGATTGTAAATTGGCCAAATCCATCCACACAACCCGATTTCGCTTCTTGAGCCTCTAGAGTAGAACTGGCAAAATATCTATTTTTAATTTGACTGCATAGCGATTGATATTTTTCCGGTGGATGCTATCGCAAATGAGCAATTCGACGCTGAATATATCTTTTAAGATACATTGCGCCTATAGAGGGCGCAATTTTCATCCGATTAGGCTAACATTTTGCACAATGAATTCTCCCATGACTTTCAACTGACTTTATTTATCTTGGCTTTATTTGGTCTATGCTTTGATATTGCTTCTATATATTGGGTTGCCCAAAAAGTAATTGCGGATTTTTTAAAAGAAAGTAAATGCATTTTTAATAAAACTTAGAATGAACTTTAATCAAATATACTTTTTTTACACTTTTTTTCTAAAGCAAGCTAAAAGTAACAGCTGATAACTGACAGAAGAAAGAATGCAATTACAGAGTCACAAGCTGTGAAAAAATTTGTCAACGCCGACTATATGAAAAATCCGCAATTACTTTTTGGGCAACCCAATAGATCGATCTCCTGATTTTTACTTTTCATTTTCCTTTGTAATATAGGAAATTTGTAATAGGGAAATTAACGATAGTATCGACACTATCGATATTTATTATTAAAACTATCGAAAATATCGAATGTTGCGATTATACATAGTTTGCCAGCTCTAATATAGAGGTGGTAATTCTTATTTCATTTGGCAGGATGACTTCTTCTATGACCTCAAACATTGCCGCCAAGAATTAGTAGAACCGATCCTATCCATTTACAGCTCTCATATAAACTGATGTACTGATTTAATTCCTTTAGCACCCACAGGAAGCAATTGATATCCATACATATATAAAAAATCTTTGTAGATTTTTTTGTCCAGCCATTATTTTTTAGTGAAAACAACATGCAGAAAGAGATCCATGCATTTATTTGGGCCAAACTTATTTATAATACTTTTACTGAATATTGTTCAAATCGTATTATAATTAAAATCACTAATCGCAAAAGAACAACAACAAATCAATTCAAAAGTATAGTTTAGTTGTTGTGTGTTTGAATCTGTTTTCACCTTGCCAAATTAGCCCCTAGTGTGTATAAGTGACATTCAGAACAACACACGAAAATAGTGCTTATACGCCACTGTGGCTAACAACATGGAACGTTTGTCTTTCTATTATGGTTTATAGTGCCTTCCCCATACTATTACTACCCAACAAAATCTCTAAACAAACTGGCATTTAATTATTTCGGTTAATCAAAACCAAAATAGGACAGGTAAATAAATATACCTAAAAATACAAAAACAATAAAGTAGTCTGTTCACCCACGCACAAATGGGCAAAACAATATTAGCCTGAAATGATTGTTACTATTTTTGTATGGCAGCGAAATGAATAGCAATTAGTTATACTAAGAGGCATTTAATTGTAACATGGGTTAAGGCTGTTACGGTAGTTAGGTGTTCGGTGAAATTTGTAAATGTCAATCATTTGCTTGGGTAATAGGAAAACGGGGAGTATTGGGATAAAATTAAAAATGTTTAAGTTTTTTTCTTACAAAAAAAATATTTAAAAAAAAATTAAAAAAAATATAAATTAAAATATATTTAAAATTTTAGAAAACACAAAAATATGTATAAAAGAAATGATAGGGATTAAAAACAAAATAAAAAAATTTATAATTTCAATGTTAAAAACAAACATAGTTAAAAAATTATTTAAAAACATTATTAATAAGTTTAAGAAATATTACAGAAGTAATCAAAAGGTATTTAATACGAAAATTTTGAATAAAATCCATTTGCTTAAAAGCTTTAAAAAATAGTTTTTATTGCTTAAAAAAACTCAAAAATATTTATTTAAAGATAATCCACTCTCTTATTGATAAAAAAAACAAAAAATAATTTATTAAAAATAAAATTAAACCGGTAAGGAAGGGCAAAAGTTGGGCGGTGCTGCTGTATAATACCCTACACCTACCCTATAAGCACAATGTGGAGCTATATCCAATTCTGAACCAATTTTGATGGACCTCGGCGAGCAAATATGTTCAAACTGTAATAACTACGGTTGACAAATGATGACGTTATTGCAAATTACCCAAAATCTGATGAACGATTTGGAGTAAACTTCTCAGATAATGTGGTAGTCGTGAAGGAAAGCGTTGCGCAAAATTTTGGCAAGATTGGTCAAACAATGCGCTTGTAGTGGCTCTTGGGGTCAAAATCTAGGGGTATATATATATATGACAGCTATATATAGAACTGGGCCGATTTCTATGAAATTCACCAGTAATGTCGAGATTCAAAATAAAGTCCTTCCTGCAAATTTCGAGAGAATCGGTTAAAAAAATGAGGACTTTCTAGCAAATATTTCTCAAATTTGGTCGAACATATATATGGGAGCTACATCTAAATCTGAACCGATTTCATGCAAACTTCTCAGGTATTAAATCAGTCGTCGAGCAAAGCGTTTTGCAAAATTTTGGAAAGATGGGTCAATAAACGAGCTTGCTGTGATTATAGAAGCTAAAATCGGGCGATATATATGAACCGATTTACATGAAATTCAACAGTAATTTCATAAGAAAATCCTTCCTGCCAAATTTCGCAAGAATCGGTCAACAAACGACCATTTTATTGCATTTTTACTGAAAATCGAACGAACATATATATGGGAGCTATATCCAAATCTGAACCGATTTTTTGCAATTTCAATAGACTTTGTCTCTAGGTCGAAAAATATGCCTGTTCCAAATTTGAAGACGATCGGATGAAATCTGCGACCTGTACTTTGTACACAAATTAACATGGACAGACGGACAGACGGACAGACAGACAGACGGACATAGCTAATTTGAATCAGAAAGTGATTCTGAGTCGATCGGTATACTTATCAATGGGTCTATCTCTCTTCCTTCTGGGTGTTACAAACAAATGCACTTAGTTATAGTACCCTATACAACAGTATTGGTGTAGGGTATAAAAAGGTTACCAAAATGAGTAGACATAAAAAAGTATTAAACATATAAAAAGGAAGAAATTAATATTTAAAAAATTTATAAGAAAATTCACTTTTTTACTAATTTTAAAAAATATATAAATAATTAAAAAAAACCCTAAATGTTCAAAAGCTTCAAAAAAAGAATTTATTAAAAATAAATTGCAAAAAAAATTAAAAAAAAACATAAAAATTAATAAATTTTAAATAAACTGAAGAAGAAAATAATTAAAAATAAAATAAAAGGAAAATAAATTCATTTATTTCACGAAAAGTACTAACTTATAAATTTCATACAATAAGAACTTCATCATTTGTATAATTTACAAAGTTTTCAAAGGAAATAATAGAATTTTCCAAAAATCGACTCATATTTCCAAAACAATTGATAACAGTTTTCCATTTTTCGTTTACCCCCCATCGTTCCTTTACTTATCCAATTCTTTCCCTTTCCTTTAAGAAATATTCCATTTCCGTATGCCCACCAACAAAAGTCTGTTTTCGATCAAACCACCCATACAATTCCTAATGAAACTGAAAGCGATCAATTGGTATTACTTTTAGGCTTAAGGGCATTACACAAACAGACATGGACATGAAAACGTCGTCTCAAAAAGCTTTCTTTAGTCCTGAGCATATGTAAGAGTTTATGTGAGTATCTAAAACTGTACAAAGAGTAAAAGGCATCGGTGTATGTGTGAGTGTGTGTGTGTATTTGTATTTGGCACATATCTATAAACACTCATCCCTTTGCCATTGGCTCTTATCTACCCAACTCCTTATTGAGCCATTACAAAGGAACGTTTACAAAAGGCCAAACAATGAAAGTGGTTGGCATTGTGTTGTAGTAGCAAGGAGTAAGTATTCGAGATGATGTCTGGGCCGACTCTATTTGTTTCCCCTTAACCTAAAATCCTGGTTTTCTTGGGGCCAGAGAGTAACTAAACTAATTAATTAATGGATTGTAATTAATTACATAGACTGAGTAGCGTTTAGTTTTGGTCCTTTCCCTTGTTTTCTTCCAGCTTCTACGGCTTTGACATCGGCATGGTAGTATTTATGTTTGATTCTTTGCTCTTGCTAGCATTTCTGAAGGGTTTGCATACAATGAAAGTGATGAAAACAGCTTGTGTTAAAATTAGAAGCCGCTAAAGAAAGCATTTGATTTATTTCTGTCCGTTGGTATTTCTCATGCTGCAAGAGCAAAGTAATAGAGATTAAGTTTACATTACAGCAAGGGTCAAAAATGATATAACCGTGAGACAAAAGTTTACCATTCCATCCATTATGGATTATAAAACAACAGAACAGTTGGGATTGTTTTAATTTAAAAGGAAATTATAGCTTTCACTTTTACTGTGTCGCTGGCCACAGTGCCTCGCACTCGACCTCAAGTGTCGTCTCAGGCATCCGATCGGAAACCTCTTCCATTCCTTCCAGTTTTCCTATCGTCACCTCGATTATACCGCAATGGTTGCCTCACACTTAATATGTATGTCTATGGGTCGGATATCTAGAATAGTCTCCAGTGCCCTAGTGTGCGTGGTCCTCATCTCTCTGCCTATGCCAACATTACATGTTCTCTGAAGCTGTTATATAATCCTGAAGTTATAGTCTTTCTCCATAGCAGCACCAAACTACTGAGGCGTAAGTAAGTATTGGTCTAATCACGCTCCTGTAGAGCCAGTGGACTAACCTCGGATTAAAGTCGCATTTCGAGCCTACGGCCCGTCTACATAGTGCCCAACATCTGCCAATATGCTCCAGAATGTGACACTTCCAGTTCAGTGTCCTGTCCTCGTGAACAGGCATATTTCAGTCTTCTCTGGGTTAATTTTGAGACCTCTGGGGCTAGCCCAGTCATATGCCATATGCAAGACCCTTTCGGCCCTTCTGCATAGTTCGTTCGGATCCTTACCCCTTAGAAGTTTTATAACATCGTCTGCCTAGCAGACACACAATTTATTTATTTAAAAAAGTATTTCAAATTTGAATCTAACCCATTAAGAAAAAAATCTAGCTTAAGATACGAAAGGTTAAAGTTGAATAAATATGTTTTGTGAAAAACGTACTTGGTAAAATTCAGCAAAATATAAAAAAAAACATACAATTTTTTTTAAATTTGTAGGGAGTGAGGTTTTTGGAAACCATTTTGGTATTATAAGTACTTAGGCTAGGTTAGGTACGAGTGACAGTCCTTTACAGACTTACTTAGACAATTTTAAGTTCATGGCGATACCACAGTAGCGACAGACCAATATTTCTGGCGGGAATCGAACCCACGACCCCTGCACTGGTAATCCTAGCACGCTATTAACTCATCTACCGGGGCGCCTTCTAAATTGGTCTTTAGTTAAAACTACATTTTTAGAAGAAAAAGTTTTATTCTTGATGAAAAATTATTTCATTTTCATATCCCTCTAAGTTTTGGTTTTATTCCTAAATTAGCCACTGTTTACTAAGAGTTTTATTGGCAGTAAATAATTGCTTGCAGTCCTTTTCAGCTCCCTAATTATAAGCAATGGCGCCTTTTTTCTAGCTTATTGTCTTTGGCAAAATGGAAATAATTTACTGTAAATACTCCACATTATTTGGTTAATTAAATCTATTTTCTCACAATAGGGGATGGGTATCCCCTAACATCACTTATCCTGCAAGTAGCAGTGAGTGCATCGCTACAGAGATGATATTTGATAGAACAAAAAAGTGAGGTGGTATTAACCCACTAACAGGACCATAGGAAGACAGAAACCAGACAGGAGCAGAAGCATAAATAATGCCAAGCAACAAACAAAGAAATTATCAATAATTAAAATTGATTAACAAACAATTAAGGGCCACTGAAGAGCACAGAGTGAATAGAGAGGAAAAAAATGTAAAAACGAAACCCCTGCTAAGAAGAAACAACAAATAACCATTTTCCTCCATTACATTTTTGCAAACCCTGCATCATCGGTTCTAGCATATACTTCAGCAGCTCTCCTGCTGATGCTAAACTGATGCTGACGATGATGAGGATGCTGATGATGACGACGGTTGGTGGTGATGGCAAAGATGTTGTGTTCTTACATCTTGTGTTTGTTGATGTTACAATCCCCATCATCGGGATAATAGAGGGAAATGATTCGTTTAACCTTTTTGTATAACCCCAGGGTTACGATGCAGCAGGACCACAAATAAAGACATTAAATATCATATATTAGCATTAATCAATATTCCTTGAGGCATACCCAATGAAGTGTGGGTGCTTTCAAGTGGCAAGCCAAGATAAACGGCATTAGAAGCTGGAACGGCAGCAGTATGAAGCCAGAATACATGTATGTAGGTAAGTGTAGGTCTGGCTAAATGTGTTTGTGGGCAAAATAATCCCGGGTGGAACCGCTTTTTAACATAAAGATGAGGAGCTAAAAACATGCCAAAGTCAAATTATTCAAAAAGCCTCAGCATTAACAGGGCTCGAACGTTAAGATGTAAAAATAACCAAGGTTGTTTGTTTTGCGGAAGATGAAGAATAAAACAAAAAAATGGAAAAGGCAAAATAACAACATTTCATCTTATGTTACACATTAAGACCGCGGGATAAAGCCGGCTATGAAACTGAAGATTTTTGTTTTTTTTTCGCAACACACACAGAAAAATGTATGCAAAAAGGTATTCAAATTTAAGAAGATGAAAAAAAAAACACTTAACAAACAAAGTTTTTTTTGGGGGAATCTAGAGCTATCAAATGACTAACTAAGAATAAAAACAAGTAAAAGTGTTCAAAGTTCGGCCCGGCCGAATCTTATATACCCTCCATCATGGATCACATTATTCAAGTTCTCTGCCCTATATCTCTTTAGGAGCAAACAAAGGATAATGGATAAGATTTGCTATGCTATTGGAGGTTTCTTAAGCTATCCACCGATTCGGGGCATACTTGGTTTGGATGTTGGAGACCGTAGGAGAGAAGTCATTGTACAAAATTTCGGGCAGATCGGATAAGAATTGCACAAGGATTACAATCGGGATATCGGTTTATATGGGAGCTTTATCAGGTAATGTACCGATTCAGATCTTATTTGTTGAAGTTCATAAGACATGCCATTGTGCACAATTTCAGCCAAATGGAACAAGAATTGCGCATTCAAGAAGTATAATCAGGAGATCAGTTTATATGGGAGCCATATAAGGTTTAGGACCGATTTGGATCATACTTGGCAACAACGTCATAGAACAAAATTTCAACCAAGTCGGATAAGAATGGGTTTATATGGGAGCTATTTAAAAACATGGACTGATATGGCCCATTTACAATCCCAACCGACTTTTAATAATAGTAAGTATTTGTGTAAAATCTCAAGCGCCTAACTTCACACTTTCGATATCTCCATTTTTTCTAGCCATTCTTGTTAATGGGCCAATAAAAACAAACGACAAAATTTAAATTTTCTCGAAAACTTAGAGAAAAAATTATCTAAACTAGTTGTCAGAAGGTGTTGGAAAAGGAGAACGGAAGATAGGGAATCTATTTTGAGTGGAACAAAGGTTATGGTGATAATCAACTAAGTAAGAAAATGTTGTTACAAATTGATTTTCGTCAAAATGTTGTTCCAAGTTAATTTTGTCCAATTTTTGTACCCGCGACACCTCTTTTGGCAGAAGTTTTGGCATAGTTTCGGTCAATCTGTCTGTCTGCCTGTCTGTGCATGTTAATTTGTTTACAAAGAGAGGAATTCCTTTTTGGTGGATTTATGATTTTGTTTGGTAGGAGTGGCACCTAGGCTCGAGCTTAGCTGTGAAATACAAATACCATTTGAGCCCCATATTGGCCTGATCGGTATATATCCGCTTGATTAGGGTTGGCTTTGGTTTAGGTTATTATAAAATAAAATAAAGTGGTACGAGAGGTCGAAGTGCCTCTCCAATAGATGGCGGCCTTTCCCAATATCGATTGTCACCACACTGGACCGCGCCCTCCGCAGGAAGATACTCGGTATCCACCCAAGTATCTGCCTGAGGACGGATAAAATACCTTGCGGCAGGATTATAAATGAGGACTTGGGAGAAAGTATGGTTAGAAGGAGGGTGACAAGGGGAACGCCTCAAGGAGGGGTGTTCGAAAAATGGGCTGAAGACTAACCCTAGGAAGACTGAGCTGGTGCTCTTCACTCCGAGGTATAAGATTTTGGATACTCCGATAGAACTACTCTGCAGTTGTCAAAGGAGGCATAATACCTAGGCCTTGTCCTCGATTCGCAATTGTACTGGAAAAGGAATATGGCGGAAAGGTGACGAAATGCAATGTGGGCCTTCAACTCCTGCAGAAGAATGTTCGGTAGGAAGTGGGGAAAATCATATACTGGATGTTCACGACATGGTGGAAGGCTGTGGAGAAGAGTACACGAACCAGGAACTTCGAATGGTGCAGATCCTCACCGCAGGCGGGCCTGGAGCGGCGCTGAATATAAAACTTGTTTAGATCTATATTCGGGGCTGTGCCGCTAAGCTAGCGCTTAGTCTGGGGAATTTGGCACGCTAGTTTAAAGCGGGCACGGCTATTACTCCATTCTGGATGCCATCGATGCATGGGGTGCACTGAAAAGGAATTCAGACTACCTGTCACCGAGACCGATTCAAAAGAGGTTATTCCGTACTCGCGTTCCCGGAAGAGATTCAAAAGAGGTTATTTCGTACTCGCTTTCCCGGTAGGAAGGGAGGAGTGAGATTGGAGGATGCTGTGCTTAAGTTTGATGAGACCTCGGTCTTCACTGACGGGTCGATGGAGTCTGGGACGAGATTGGGGACTATTAGGAGATATTCCACATCGGTATGTTAGTTAGTCTGCCGGACAAGTGTATGGTTTTTCAGGCACAGATATGTATCATTACCTTAGCCACAAAGGAGATCCGCAGGTTGGACCTACCGCCTTCGAAATTCAGGATATGTGTATATGGATAGTATGGCGGCACTCAAGGTCTTATATTCGAGGACGATGAACAGGCTCTTGGCTCATGACGTTATGTTGGCTCATGATGTTATGTTGGCCCGGACACGACGGTGTTCTGGGAAATGAAAGGGCGGACGAGTATGCCAGCAGAGATTCTCGAAGGGAGGCAAACCTACGGCTGGTCTTGCACACGTGCCTTTTGTCGGATTACTGCGCAAAGTAGAGTAATGGCCAGTGCGGAGGCGTAGCGCAGAGGTTAGCATGTCCGCCTATGACGCTGTACGCCTGGGTTCGAATCCTAGCGAGACCATCAGAAAAAATTTTCAGCGGTGGTTTTCCCCTCCTAAAGCTGGAAACATTTGTGAGGTACTATGCCATGTAAAACTTCTCTCCAATGAGGTGTCGCACTGCGGCACGCCGTTCGGACTCGGCTATAAAAAGGAGACCCCTTATCATTGAGCTTAAACTTAAATCAGACTGCACTCATTGATATATGAGAAGTTTACCCCTGTTCCCTAGTAGAATGTTCATGGGCACAATTTGCATTTGGGGGCGGTGGCGTGACGGGAGTCTCTGGATTGATGTTAGCCCAGCTGTCGTCCAAAAGAGGACAAGCGAATTTCTGAACCCCGATAAGGGGTCACTGAGTAGGAATACAGGAGTCATAACCGAACACTGGCTGAGCGCTTGAGTCTCGCACAACGACTACTGCGGACGCTGTCTTGATGAGAATGAGTAGGAGACGATCGAATACCTGCTCTCCTCATGCCTGGGTCTACAGTGGCAAAGGCTTTCAATCTTAGGGAAGCGGTTTTTGTCCAATCTCTATCCCAAATACCCAAAATCTGACGAGGTACCTAATGAAAGCGCAGAAGCGGAGTACCAATGCCCTCGGTGATTGAACTCAATTAAGTTTGAGTGTGCTAGCTTCCTATTCAAGTCCTATATTTTTTTCATTTTTCAGACTCAAGGGAGTCTCCACATAAACCCAAGATCTGAAGAGGTACGTAATTAAATGCGCAGAAGCGGAGTACCAATGCATTCGGCGAGTGAACTCAATAAAGTTTGAGTGTGCTAGCTCCCTATTCGAGTCCTGTATTTCTTATATTTTTCATATCTCGTCATACCCCTCTCTGCCCTTCAGGTTGGATGAGGGGACAGTGCATTTCGTCAACATATTATTCACCTATTGTAGTTTTTCATTTTCCTTTTTTTCTTACCAGGCGTCACAATGAGTCGGACTGGTCTACGACTGAACTCAACTTTGGGGGTGGGCTCCCCATTCGACCTAAACATAAATATAAAATAAATAAATTTCGTAAAACAGGAATTGCTGATGGAATTCGGTATTCGGAAGGAATTCGCCAGAACAAGATAAGATCCCGAAAAACAAAAACTTGTCATCTATAACCCTGTTTCTTTTTGTAGGCCATGTCATAATAAAAATGTTCTTTTCATTATTCCCAGCACAAAGTCTTTGTCATACATTTTCTTTGTCTATTTTGGCTGGAGAAGGAGTATGTATGCAGCATATTTAGATTTACATAAGTCTCTTAATTGCTTGCACAAAGGCCCAGCAACAATAGCTTAGAACAAAGTCTATTAAAACATCTAATTATATTTCTTATTAAATTATACAATTTTCTTAATAGACGATGAAAATGAAAATAAAAACGACAAGGATGTGGAACAAAGAAATAAACACACACACACACACATGCTCACGCACACTAGACAAACAAGTCTAAGTGACTTAACAATCATTTAGCAGCAAAGTTTTCCTTTCTATTAGATTGACTGGGGACATGATAAAATGCTCTCGATTGCCATTCATACTTGACACACATGTACGCCATCATCAACACTGCACCACTACCGCCCTCTATTGTCGTGGTAGTCGTCATTGGCAGCAGGGTGGTAAAGAAATTCCTGCATGTATAGGGCAAAAGGATCCTAGCGAACGCCAAGAACAGCAAAAAACAAACGTCAATGTTTTGCTTGGCTCAACATTCCTTGGAATAAATCTTGGCGTAGTATCTCACGTAGCGACTTCTTCAAAGACAAACTCGCACAGCACAGAACAAACAAACAAAAGCAGGCAAGAATCTAAAAAAACTTTGTTTTGGTTTCGTTCTTTTTTTTCTCTGCCTCTCATAACTTGCTTTTTATTATTTATTTTGTCCTGTTGTTGTACTACTTATACGCGCCATACATATACGAATAGAAGAAAAACAAATACTTGACATCCTTAAATGTTCGCGTAAGCCTCGTTCAACCATCCAGCCTCCCAAGCTGCTGCTCCTACTAGGGGCGACTTGTTTAAATACCTTGTTAACATAAAAAAACCAACCTACAACCCACTTCCTTCAACATTGGCAGGGGAAACACATACAAATTGTGGCTGCCAACGCAACTCACATCACGGTGGCTTTATAGAGCAATGTGAATTTTCTAAAGATTTCATCACAAACCGAAGAATGTCACATTACATCATAAACACATCTAAGATCACCTTGTCATTGCCCCTCTCTCATTTCCCCTCACACTGACTCTCCTTGGAATCACCGAAATGCTCTATAAAACAGCATGTGAGGGAACCTCCAAGTTTCACAAAGGCTCGCATTTCTAAGAGACGTGTTAATATTATGATTATTATTATACTAGTGTGTGTGTGTGTGAGAGACGTTGTATGCGACTACAACCTACATTCTCAGGACACTTTTATTTAGTGAAATGCTCATAATGCTCCCCATATGTCCTTAGAAAATTGTACGCCAAAGCCCATGCTTTGATGACGTCAGCAAAATAAAATACAAATATCAAAATGCGGCGAGGGAGAGCAATAAGAAAGCGAGAGCAAAGAATGTAACCATAACATCATCCCTAAGCTTCTCTTATTTGCCTTTTAACAAATTTCCCAATTATCGTTAGATACGTGGGAAAATCCGATAAATATGTATGACTCCTTCAAAGACAAACTGATGAACGCATCGAATGTTCGCAGCAACCATCCCTCGCCCCCACCAAAAAATAGACAAAAAAACGCAATGCCATTCAGCTTCATTGTTACTGCTACCAGACACAAATCTAATCTATGCCACACACACACACCCATATTCATATTAACATACAGAGAAAGTTATTATTGAGTTATGGCAAATCTGCTTGCAGGATTTATTGACTTGGTCTTGGCAAAATATAACTCTATTGATACTTTGTATCAATTTGGGAAAAATTCACTGAGACAAGTTTGGGTGAACACAAAATACGAAAGAAAACCAACATGATGAAGTATTTACGAGCTAAATATGAATAACAATGAGAAATGATAACAACAAATAGAATATGAAAACAAAAAATTGGAAAGGGAGCAGGATCTAGAAGATAATGATAAGTTACGTTGAAAAGGATTATTGCATGAAAGATATTATGCATATTTTTAGAAGTTGTTATTTAGAGGGGAGAATACAAATCCTCTTTTTATGGAAAAACTTCATATCTATTACGAAAAGCTTTACATATAAAAAAGAAAATAAAGTTGAGATTTTCCAAAACCAAAAAAAAATTTATCAAAATTTTACTTTAAAAATGTGTTAGGTTTGGCCGTGCTGAATTTTGTATCCCCACCATCGTGGATATATTAATCATGCTAGTATATTACAATATATCTCCACTACCATATCCTTAGTTATATCCAAATATGGATTGGTCTGGATCATATTCGATTCAGGTCCTGAGAACTCTTATGCAAGTCAAAGTTTCAGCAAAATCCTGCAATTAATCCGTTTTTATGGGATTAAGAGCCTAATTTGGAAAATCGGTTTATATGGTAGCTATATCTAAATATGGTCCAATTTGGATCATATTCGGTTCAGACGACGGGAGGCTTCAAATAACTTACTGTTTCAAATTTCAATTTCAACCGGTTAATAAATGTGGTTTTCATGGGCTTAAGACCCCAAATGGGAAGATAGGTTTATATGGCAGCTATATCTTAATATTCTCCAATCTAGACCATATATGGTGGCTATATGTAAATATACTTCGATCAAAACCATATTTGGGTCGCTTGAGTGGAGGTTTAAAACTACAAATTGCAAATTTTGCCCATGAACATTCCACTAAGGAACAGGGGCAAACTTCTAACATATCAATGAGTGCAGTCCGATTCAAGTTTAAGCTCAATGATAAGGGGCCTCCTTTTTATAGCCGAGTCCGAACGGCGTGCCGCAGTGCAACTCCCCTTGGAGAGAAGTTTTATATGGCAAAGTACCCCACAAATGTTGCCAGCTTTAGGAGGGGAAAACCAAATTTTTTCTGATGGTCTCGCCAGGATTCGAACTCAGGCGTTCAGCGTCATAGGTAGACATGCTAAACTCTGCGCTACGGTGGCCTCCGTGGTTTAAAACTACTCTTTGTGTTAATATTTAGCGAAATCGAATAATATATGCGGATTTCATGGGCTTAAGACAATAAAGCGGCTGATCGGTCCATATGGCAGATTTATCATAAAAAAGTTCGATTTGGCCCGTTAAAAGATCTAACCTGGAAGTGGAAAAAATACGGGTCTGTGTTAGCCCAATATATCAGTTTTTGGAGGTTGTAGCATGATTACAACAGACGGATGGACAGACACTTACGGACATTGTTATATCATTTAAGAATTTTATGATGTTGAAGAAAATATATACTTTGTAGGATAGGGAAATAGATATTTCAATGGAATGACTAAATGAATCCTGTGGTGCTGGGTATACGAATATAGTCAAAATTTTACTTCCAAGACAATTTTGTAACAATTTTATTCCCGTAGAAAACTTTGTAAAAAATGTATTTTTTTAGAAAACTTTTTCAATATTTGATTTCTATGGTAAATTTTGCCAAAACTTTATCTTTTTAGAAAATTATGTCAATATTTTATTTCTATAGAAAATTATGTCAACACTTTTTCTACAGAAAATTTGGTCAAAATTTTATTTCTATAGAAAATTTTTTCAAAATTTTTTTCTTCAGAAAATTTTGTCAAAATTTTATTTCTATAGGAAATTTTGTTAGAATTTTAATAGCATTCATTAACATTACGCGAAAGATATGTTTTTTACTTAATACCATATATATCTCTCCAGAATAATTTGTCTATCTGCTCAAAAATACTATTTTTAACCTTAATTTGTACTCCATACAGCCATGATTGACTGTTTTGAAATCCCATACAAGTACCCATTTGAAGGTGGCTTCGGGTCTGTGCGGCCACATTGGAACTTGGGTCTGTGCGGCCACATTGGTACTTATATCAAATTCGTACTCTGCTCGCGAATACCATTCATTTGATTCCCATATTGTTCCCACTTTTCTAGTTTTATTTTTGGGTGGTGGTTTTGGGGTAAGGGGGAGGGTCCAACCCCCTTCCGATACCCACAAATTATATAGTCTATTGCTTCTTCCAGACCATATTCATAATCTACTCCCTAATATTTTCCATATTGTCAATATCATCCAATATGCCTATTTGAAGGGATTTTGGGTCAGTACGTTACTCCCGAATACCTTTCATTTGAGTCTCATATTGTCCCGATCAGTCCACTTTAATTTTTGGGTGGTGCTTTTGGGGTAAAGGGGAGGGTCCGCCACCTTATCATAACAACAAATCCTATAGCCTATTATTCTTTCCAGACCATCCTACACAATCTGCGAAAATTTCAAGCCGTTTACGAGTCTATTCGGAACAAACAAATAAACACACTTTAAATTTTATATAATAGATTTTGTCAATTTTTTTATAGAAAATTTTGTTAAAATTTAAATTTTTATAGAAAATTTCATCAAAATTGGATTTCTAAAGAACAGCTTTTAAAAATTTTATTTCTCAAGACAATTTTGATAAAATGTTATATCCATAAAAAATTTTATCAAAAGTTTATATTTATTAAGATTTTATTGCAAGATATTGTCCGGCTATAGACCATTACGTTCAATGCTTTCTATCCAAAGAATTGCACAGCAAAGAACTTTAAAAATTAAGGCAAAATGAGTGATGTTGCTTAAAAGCATTTGACCGGCCTTCTGTATCGTGATTGCTGATTCGCCAGAATCTTCATCAGCAGAAACTTCTCAAATGGATCATGGTCAGTGTTGCCACTCAAGCAAATTATTTCCTACCTGAATTTGAGATAAATCCTACCAAAACCCACCAAATTTTCTTCAAGCCAAACTTGCGGTATAAGTTTTTATACCCACCAAGAAGTGGCCATTTCGCCATTCCATTTGCAACACATCAAATTATGCATTTCCATCTGTCTGTTTTTGACAGATGGCCTATATCTTGATATAGCATCCTTTATACGTTTCTCCTGGTAAAAGTCGTATTTTTCTCAATTTTAATGAACGATTTAAGTGTTTGAGCCTAGAAATGCGCTTTTACTAGCGATTTTCGCCTTTACAGCGAGTACGGATCAGATTGAACGCACAAAGCCGTATTTCTTACCCAGTAATTACGAAATTGTGAAGGGATATCTTAACGCTCGTAACAGTTTCAATCAATATCAGATCCACCGCCCTTTTTCCTGAAATTTAAAGTAGTGAGACCCCTAGTAACAGTATTTGGCCCCTCGACATGCATGAATTTATTCTGCACTCTTAACAAAAACACAAAAACGACAAAAAGTGAAGTAAATTCGAGTTATCTCCGGCAATTTTTTCAATAATCATTTTGACATTTGTTGGAAAAACCTACCAAAAATTGAAGGCAGCCTACCAACCTACCAAAAGAATAAAAACCTAACAATTTTGGTAGGAACCTATCAAAAACGGCAACACTTATCATGGTACTTTATAAACCGATCTTGGGTCTTGACTTTTTGAGTCTCTAGAGGGCGCAATTCTTATCCGATTGGAATGAAATTTTGCACGACGTGTTTCGCTATGACTTCCAACAACTGTGCTAAGTATAACTCAAATCGGTCAATAATCTGATATAGCTGCCATATAAATCGATCTTGAGTCTTGACTTCTTAAGCCTCTAGAGGGCGCAATTCTTATCCGATTGGAATGAAATTTTGCACGCCGTGTTTTGTTATGATATCCAACAACTGTGTCAAATACGGTTACAATCGGTATATAATCTGATATAGCTGCCATATAAACCGATCTTGGGTCTTGACTTCTTGAGCTCTAAAGTGCGCAATTCTTGTCCGGTTGGAATTTAATTTTGCACGACGTGTTTCGCTATGACTTTCAACAGCTGTGCTAAGTATGGTTCAATCGGTTTATAACCTGATATAGCTGTCATATAAACCGATCTTGAATCTTGACTTCTTTAGCCACTTGAGGGCGTAAGTTTTATTCGATTTGAATGAAATTTTGCACAAAGTATTTTGTTCTGGTATCTAACAACTGTGCCAAGTATGGTTCAAATCGGTCCATAACCTCATATAGCTGTCATTTAAACCGGTCTTGGGATTTGACTTTTTGAGCTTCTAGAGGGTGCAATTCGTATTCGATTTAGCTGAAATTTTGCATGACGTATTTTGTTATGACTTTCAACAGCTGTGCCGAATAAGGTTAAAACCGGTTTATAACCTGATATAGCTGCCATATAAACCGATCTGGGATCTTGACTTCTTGAGCCTCTAGCTTACTTTCAAATACTTTTTATTTGAGTCCCACATTATCATGATTGGTCTATACACCCATATGTTGGGGTTTGGGGCTGAGACGGCCCCTTTCTTAAATTATTCTGGGGGTGTTTATCCCACCAGTAGAGGCCTATCTATGCTTATGCCCACCCATCCCCGAAATTTGGCGTGTCTGAAAATTAGGTTAAGGGGGTGGGTACGCCCCCACTTCAGATATCAAACCCCAATTATTTTCACCACGGGACTATTCTGCACCATCTGTGAAAAATTCTAGAAAATCGGTTCAGCCGTTTTGGAGTCTATATGGAACAGACAAACAAACTTACAAAGAAACAAACACACATTTTTATAAACAAGAATTTTGTCAACGTTTTCTCTATAGAAAATTTTTTCATGATTTGAAATTTTATTTCTATTGAAATCTTGTCGAAACCCTATTTCCTAATATTTTTTGTTTTTGTTCAAATATTTTTTACGCTACACTTATTCACATCTTCAAAATATTTGCCTGCTTTGAAAAGAGCTTCTCCAATTAGATAAAATTCTTACAAATTTTTATTATTTGTATTTGTACTGCTCTAAAGTTGTTATCATGACAACTTCTACCCTGAGTACCTGCAATCTTTGCTCATTTTCGTTGGGCAAATTAATAATGGCACAATCTCTATTTTAATTTTAACTTTAATTAAAAGATCCTTTTAATCCCGGTCACATTAGCACCACCAACGGCAAGTATTTGAGATTATGAGGATTATAAAATATTTTAAAAAGCCCTCAAAAATCATGGTAAATAAAATGATGGGTCTTTTAGGCTATTTGGCAAATATTTACATAAAAAGAATCTAACTGAAGTAAATTTAGCTTAGGAAAAGGTCGCAATAATAGTAAAGACCAAAAGTATGCGACAAAAAAAATTAAAGGGAGTAATGGTAATTTATCCCTGTTTCTTTATGAAATTTAAGTTAAATCCATTCTTCTTGCGAACGTTAAAGATGGCCTTAGTATTTTTCAAGATTTTTTAAAATTTTAGGTATTTGCTATACATTTTTATTCTTCTCTCCAAAAAAGGGTGTCGTACAGTGGTACGCCGTCGTCCCTTATCATTGAGCTTAAATTTGAATCAGGCAGCACCTATCAATATGTAAGAAGTTTGCACCTATTGCTTAACGAAATGTTCATGGAAAAATTTCCAATATGCTACACACTTTTAAACATTACTGTGTTTATCATATTTATGCTCTAGTCTAAGCGACAAACATTCATCTTCTTGCTTTATGGCCAAACAGAAAGGCACTTCAGGGCGAATATTTAACACATTTTCCATTTCCTTGGACCAAACAAAATAAAAACACAACACACCACGGTCTCTTTGGGCAAGCCAAGCGTTTTGCATAGCTTCACTTTGTAATCAAGTTTAGAGGCAGAAGAAAAAATAAAAAGAAAAAACATACAACGCAAATGAATATTTAATTTTTAATTACGTTTTCACATGGCAACTGTTGCTAATGAGCGAGCGAGAGCAGTGACTCTGAAACTGACTGCAAAAAACAAAAAAAAAAAAAAACGCCATAGACCACAGTGCTTAATAAGAAAAGCCACAAGAAGAAACTCGAGCTGGGAAGTTTTTGGGGTGTATGTTTTGCAGCAAATACTTCAGCACCCTACAGAAATTCAGAGAAATTGTATACAAAAACGTTTGAGGGTCTTTTTGGCTGAAGAGCAGAAAAAATATAAATAAAACACACAAAGTTAAGTATGCACTAATATTACCAAAATGCTAATTTAGCACACAAAGAAAAACAAAAGCTAAAACTCTCACTTAAGCAAACAAACAGCCCAGCAGTTTATAATTATGTATGATATTTTGTTGTTGTTGTTGTTTACACTCCAACATTTGTAATTAATACATAGCAGTACAAAAATTTGTAAAATAGAAAAACGAAAAAATCGGCATTTATTGATTCGAAGTTTTTGGAAATTTCAGTGTAGTTTTATTATCAAAATAAATGTAATTTATTTTAAAACTCTATTTTTTATATAACAGCAATGCTTTTTTTTCGAAAATTTTATCTTGTCTGCTGTTTATTAGTTTTTGTAATTCATTTTTGTTCCATTGAACGTATGAGTGATTTTTATTCTTATCATATAATTATAATTGTTTATGCCACCCCTTGTCCTCATAGAGAATTATTTAACTTTAAAATTTAAAACAAAAAAATCTCCAACGATTAAACTGCCCTTATCTCAAAAAACACAAAAAAAAAAACAAGTAAAAAGGCGTTAAGTTCGGCCGGGCCGAACTTTGGATACCCACCACCACGGGTATATATGTAAACCACCAAACCAAATCCGATAAAAAATGCCTACCTTATGCCCCATAGCAGCTATATCGAAATATGTTCCGATTTGGACCAAATTGTACTTATTAAACAAGTCATTGTTCAATTGTGTATAACAAAATATTGATCTTTTTAATAGCTATATCTAAAAATAAACCGATCTGAACCATATACGATACGGATATCAAAAAGCCTAACATAAGTCACTGTGTCAAATTTCAGTGAAATCGGATTATAAATGCGCCTTTTATGGGGTCAAGACTTTAAATCGAGATATCGGTCTATATGGCAGCTATATCCAAATCTGGACCGATCTGAGCCAAATTTAGGATGTCGAAGGGCCTTACACAACTCATTGTCCCTAATTTTGGTAAAATTGGACAATAAATAAGCCTTTTATGGCCCCAAAACCTTAAATCGAGAGATCGGTCTATATGGCAGCTGTATCCAAATCTGGAGCGATGTGAGCCAAGTTGCAGAAAAATATCGAAAAGCCTGACACAACTCACCGTCCCAAATTTCGGCGACATCAGACAATAAATGCGCCTTTTATGTGCCCAAAACCTCAAATCGACAGATCGGTCTATATCCAAATCTGGACAGATCCGATCCAAATTGAAGAAGAATGTCGAAGGGTCTAACAAAACTCACTGTCCCAAATTTCGGTGACATCGGACAATAAATGCGCCTTTTATAGCCCCAAATCGGTTTATATGACAGCTATATGGCAGCTATATCCAAATCTCGACCGATCTGAGCCAAATTGAAGAAGGATGTCAAAGGGCCTAACACAACTCACTGTTCCAAATTTTGGTAAAATCGGACAATAAATGCGCCTCAAATCGAGAGATCGGTCTATATGGCAGCTATATCCAAATCTGAACCGATCTGAGCCAAATTGAAGAAGAATGTCGAAGGACCCAACACAACTCAATGTCCCAAATTTCGGCGATATTGGACAATAAATGAGCCTTTTATGGCCCCAAAACCTTTAATCGAGAGATCGGTCAATATGGCAGCTTTACCCAAATCTGGACCGATCTGAGCCAAATTGCAGAAGTACGTCGAAGGGCCCAACACAACTCACTGTCCCAAATTTCGGCGACATCGGACAATAAATGAGCCTTTTATGGCACCTTTAATCGAGAGGTCGGCCTATATGGCAGCTATACCCAAATCTGGACCGACCTGCGCCAATTTCAATTTCCCAAATGTCAGCAAAGTCGGAAAATAAATGTGGCTTTTATGAGCCTAAGAACCTAAATCGTCGGAGCGGTATTAATGGGGGCTATATGAAGATATAGTCCGATATAGCCCATCTATGAGCTTGACATGCTTATAGACAAAGAATTTGTGCAAAATTTCAGCTCAATATCTCTATTTTAAAGACTGTAGCGTGATTTCAACAAACAGACGGACGGACATAGCTAGATCGTCATAGATTTTTACGCTGATGAAGAATATATATTCTTTATCGGGTCGGCAATGGATATTTCGATGTGTTGCAAACGGTATGACAAAATGAATATACCCCCATCCTTCGGTAGTGGGTGTAAAAATTGATTTGGGGATCAACGAAAATATTTGCATTCAAAATGCTGACTAAGTTGTTTCGACTTTTAGAAAATTTACTACGCTTGTACGAACTCCTCACACACACAGAAATGAAACGTTGATACCTTGGTAGCCCTATTAAAAATATTAAAAATTATAATGATTGCAATCAATGAATGAATTCAATCTTGTTCTGTCAGACGTATACGTAATTTCATTAACGATGTAATAATAAAAATCGCTTATACGACCCCTTGTCCCCAAAAAAAAACGATTTTAAATTTCCATACCATAAAAACGTGCTATGTTTGGCCGGGCTGAATGCACCGAAAACCACCACCACCACTTAGTTAAAGGGCATAATTTTACTCTATAATTCAAATTTCTGCCAAACCAAGCAAAAATTAAAGCTTCTTTCAGCCGAAGAAGGTTTATCGATAGATCGGTTTATATGGCATCTATGTATATCAGGTCATAGACAGATTTAAACCACACTTGGCGCAACTGTTGAAAGTCGTAATAGAACACCAGGTGCAACGTTATCAGATAATAGTTGTAGGTTTGAGCCTCTGGAACAAGCAAGTTTGTGCCAAACCAGGCAAAAGGAGATATGTTCCTATGAAAGCTATATCAGGTTATTGGCTGATTTGGACTGTAATAAGCACACTTGTTGGAAGTCATAACAGAGCACTACGTGCAAAGTTTCTGCCAAACCCTGCAAAAATTTAAGCTTTTAGGAGCCGTAGCAGGCTAATCGAGAGACCGGTTCATGTGGGATCTATATATGGTTATAGGCCGATATGAACCGCACTTGCCACAGCACTTGAAAGTTGTATCAGAACTTTTTCCGCTAAAATCTATTTCAATAATTATTTGACCCAATTTATTTTTAATTGAAACTGCTTCAGTCACGGCAATGACAATATCAATCACAGTTTTTGAAAAAGGTGATGAAAAAAAATCAATTAAAAAAGCATAATCAATTACAAAAACAATTGAAAATTTCCAATTATTAATTATACCCTACACAACCTCTGTGGTACAGGGCATTATAACTTTGTGCATTTGCGCTAAAAAGGAGAAGAGCTAGACCCATTGATAAGTATACCGTACGGTTTAGAATCACTTCCTAGTTCAATTTAGCTCTGTCCGTCTGTTCGGTTTATATGGGAGCTATATCAGTTTATAAACCGATTTGGACCATACTTGTCATAGTTGTTGAAAGTCGCAACAGAACAGTAGGTGCAAAGGTTTAGCCAAATCAGACAAAAATTGTGGATTGTAGGCGCCCAAGAAGTCTAGACGAAGGATAAAGTGGTCCTTATCCAGATCTGAACAGATATGGCTTATGTGCAATCCCCAACGACCTACATCAATAAGAAGTTTATGTGTAAAACTTCCAGCGACTAGCTTTACGCGCTCGACCGCTAGCATGTTTTCGAATGACGGACGGAGGAACAAAGGCGGGGACATGCTTAGATCAATCCAGAATGTTGAGGCGATCAAGAATATATATACTTTATAGGGTTGCAGATCAATATTTCGATGTGTTACCAACCGAAAGACTACATTGGTATACCCCACCTTATGGTGATGGTTATAATAAATATAGAATTTGATTTATAAATTATCAAAATGGTTTTTTATCTTCATAGAAAAAAAATGCAAAGAAAATGTTTGTTATCTATTGGGTTTTGTCAGAAATTAAACCCATTAACATTATTTCACCCAAAGCGAGTGAGTCGAGTTAATGACCATGACAATGAATATCACAAGAAATGCAATGATTTTGATTAAATACTGAAAAGAAATTGCCAGACAACAGATGGATTTGCTATCTTTAGTACCGTAGTGTTGCTCTCTAACCTGCCGTCTTTTGGACCTACAGTTCATTGTTTGATAATTTGCAACGTCACTGTTAATTCCAAATGGAAATGGCATAATGGATTTTAATTTTAACTACAAAAAGCCAATTTCTGCATCCTTTCGATCAATATCTCTTCATGTGTCAATATAGCTTCTATTTCTCATTGTGTGATTTCAACATTTCAAAAGGCTGGCTTATTTCCACCTTCAATTGTCTTTGGTTCACAAGCATCACCAATGTGATGCGCTTTAACCAGTTATGGTTTTCTTCATAACTCGAAGGGAGTGGGAAAAGTACAGCTAAAAGTCTGGGTTGTCGACCCTTGAAGTCATCACACCTAATATGGTTGAAAAGTCCTCTAACCAAAGGCGTCCCATAGTGGTTGGTGTATTGTGATCTCTGGTTTTCCTTTCCCACTTGCAAAGAAAATCTCCGATCATTCAGATCGCCTCGAAAGAGAAACCAGAGAAACAAAAAAAAAAATTGTAAAATTTAATGATCTTCGGCATAAAACTTGAAATAGAAAAAAAGTTAAGATGCCAAGTTTAAAATAAATCATTTTTCAAAAAATACTAATTGGACAGTATTTGAAGTAAAATAAGAATCAATCAAACGGATGGCCATGTCCGTTAGTAAATAGGAAATTTAATATAGAGATAGTATCTTTATTTTAAAGTTTTGGTTCTATGGCTCCTTGTCATTGTTAAAATCCTACGAATAAGGAAAAATCTTAAATTTTGAGCCATCTTCTTTCTCAGTGTACATATGCAAAATATGGGGCATGAGTAATATGTATCGCATTCACTTTCTCTTTACCTTACTCACGAATTTAAACTATTCGGTTTTGTTAAGTATTTGTGTTTACTTTGCAATTTAGCAAATATGAATATTTACTTACTATCACAATAGAATCGGATAAGAAACAGATGGTTGTTGTATGAGTAATTGACAATTTGTCACTCACATAATTATAAAAATTACTCATACCGCTCTCATGGCGTATAACAAGGAATAATAAGTGCTGTGTTAAGAATTTTAAATGCTAAATAAATGAAATAGCTCATACTCGCATACACATGAGTGTGTAGTATATGTGAGAGGGTCTTTTGTGGAAAAACAATCTTGTTGGTATTAAAGAAGTTTTCTATTGTATACACACACACAATTGAATATGTGTCACGTTAGTGTTGAAACTTTTTAACAAGAGTTATGGAATTGTTCTACAAATTCTTGAATTTGCAGAACAATTCCACAAATAAAAGGCCAGATATGATTTATGTTTTCACTAAGTAAGTGTTTATGTATGGTATGGCATGGAATGAGTAACGCATTGCAAATATTTGTAATTGAGATTGTTCATAGGAATACAAAATTGGTTTTAAGAATTATCTAAAAACAAATTCCTTTTAATACAAATTTACAAAACAGATTGTGGAGGAAATTTTATTGTTTGGATTATATTAAATCTTTGTACGCTGCCTGGCATATAAGTGATTTTAATTCAGTTAACACAATGCAAATTGCCCATGAACATTCCATTAAGGAACAGGGACATATCAATGATTGCTATCCGATTTAAGTTTAAGCTCAATGATAAGGGGCCCCTTTTTAAAATCGAGATCAAACCGCGTGCCGCAGTGCGACTCCGCTTTGTGGTGAAGTTTTTTTTTTTTTGAATTCAGTTTGAAGCACACATAAACAAGCTTATCTGGCTTTTGTGGAGCAAAGAAACTACAAATAAAATATACTTTACGAAATTCCAATATCAATTGGAGGAAGACTCATATGTAATACCTAACCAAAAGGCACTGAAGATTTTGAATCACAGCGCCATGCCAACTTCTGTAGCCATGGTGACTATATTTGCAGCACTTCAAAATATCCTTTACAGCCCTAGAATGTATATAAATTCTTAATTGTGATAAAATTCCAGGACTCTCTATCCCTGTCTGCTGGTCTGTCCCACAATCTGTGAAAATGAGTTATTGAGTTGCAATTAGGCACAAAATATTTCTTAACCACAGGCAAGTAAAGTTCCTAAATAGGTTATATCGGACCTTAGTCTAGCCTTCATAAAGACAGATCTCCAGTCGTAAAGTGCTGAACCCACATAGATAGGACTTTGTTTTGATAGAATTGTGTATAATCGGACATTTCAAACAATCGGCATAAAAATCGCAATTTCATCTGATTGAGAGTGGTTAATCAAAGTTCATCCCTAAGTTCATCAACTAAATGGGTATGCACCAAGTTAAAGACAAGTATTTCTACCCTCTACCATACAATGGGGACAATGGGGGTAACGATTATCGTCATTCCGTTTAATGGAAATATTGTTCTAAATATACTTCATCATCTTCACATTTTAAGTCAATCTTTTCATGGCCATTCGTCTGTCGAAAGCATGCAAAATTTGGAACAAGTAACGCTAGCCGATAGAAGATTCCTTCGATGCCAAGATATACACACTGGCGGTATGCATTGACATCGAGAGAGCTTATAACAGATGCGACACACTGATCCAATCCTTAGACCAGTATCGGGTGGACCAGGTTTTATTACCACTCCCATGGGTGACCACCATAAATAACCTATTACGGATGCTTACGATGTTATAATAATTCTAAGGGGTAAGGATGGAAACGAGCTCTGCAGAAGGATCGAAAGGGTATTGCCTATGGCGTATGACTGAGTTAAACCCGGAGGCCTCAATGTTAACCAAGAAAAGACCAAAATATGATTTTTCACGAGGAAGACAAAGGTGGGCCAATTTAACGTACCAAATTTTCTCAATAGAACGATATCGATACCTGACAAGGTCAAATACTTAGAAGTGATCTTGAACAGGAAACTGAAGTGGAAATGGCAAATTAAGGAGCGTACCGAGATGTTGGGCATTCTGTAGACGAAAAATGGATTCTTAATCCGAGGATAGTCCACTAGCTCTACAGGAGCGTGATTAGACCAATACCAAGTTATGCCTCAGGCGTTTGGTGAACAGCGAAGGTGATACGAAGAGCGAACGTTAGGATAATACAAGGTCAAATACATAGGTGTGATCTTGGACAGGAACCTGAATTGGAAGTGTCATATTCAGGAGCGTACTGAGAAGGCTCTCAGATGTTGGGCACTATGTAGACGGGCCATAGGCTCGAAATGGGGCCTGAATCCTAGGATAGTCCAATGGTTCTACAGAAGCGTGATTAGACCAATACTCACTTACTCCTCAGTAGTTTGGTGGACTGCTATGAAGAAAAAGTTCAACATAAGGACCATACAACAGGTTCAGAGAACATTTTGTCTTGGCATAGATGGAGCGATGAGGACCACACCCACTAAGGCACTGGAGTCTCTTCTAAATATCCGACCCATAGACATACATATAAAGTGTGAGGCAGCCATTGCGGCTATGCGACTTAAGGCGATGGGAGCATGGATAGAGGATAGGGGCTGGTCATACCAATGCAGTACAATCGAGGCGTTGATAGGAAACCTGGAAGGAATGGAAGAGGTTTCCGATGGGATACCTGAGACGACACTTGAGGTCGAGTGCGAGGCACTGCTGCCAGCGGCACACTCTTGGATTGATGGAATCCTAGTATTGCCATCTGGAAGATCATGTTACACGGATGGATCAAAGCTAGAGGACAGAGTGGGTCTTGGGGTCTACATTGAAAACCCAGTGACTGATATCTGTTCTACACTGTCTGACCATAATACGGTCCTGCAGGCGGGGATCAAAGAATGCGTGGTGTGAGGCTAATGCGAGAACGTAGAGTGTAAACATCTTTATGGTTTACCAGAACGGTAAAGTCACGAACAGTCGTGGAGTGTAAGAAGGAGATTAACGCCTTCTCTGAGAATGGCACGATATGCATCGTGTGAGAGCCGGGCCATAGCGGAGTAAGGGGCAATGAAAAGTAGACGATTTGGCAGTGAAGGCCAGAGGACTGCCGTCAACAAACTTAGTTAACCCGTAGCATATAGGGTCGACGCAGTCCGAGTTAAGAGCGTGGACTACGAACGCATGTAGCATTGTGAAACGGCGAAACGGTCAGCAGGACTACGAAAATCCTATGCGTCTATGTGGAGATCTGGATCGTGAGAAGACAAGACTAAGGAAGAATGAGAAAGCAGACGATTTGACAGTAAAGGCCAGAGGACTGTCGTCAACAAACTGCGTTAAAGGAATAACAACCGCTGAATATTTTACTGTTGTTCAAGTCGGGATTTCAACTCAGGCGATCGCCGTCATAGGCATGTAACATTGTGGAACGGCGAAACGGTCTGCAGGACCACGAAAATCCAATGCGCCTATGCGGAGATCTTGATCGTGAGAAGACGAGGCTAAGGGGAATGAAAAAGCAGACGATTTGACAGTGAAGGCCAGAGGACTGCCGTCAACAAACTTGGTTAAACCGACACCTTTCGGGTCGACGCAGTCCATATTAAGAACGTGGACTATGTGGAACGGCGAAACGGTTTGCAGGACTACGAAAATTGTATGCGCCTATGCGGAGATCTGGATCGTGAGAAGAGGAGGCTAAGGGGGTATGAAAAAGCAGACGATTTGACAGTGAAGGCAGTCAACAAACTTGGTTAACTCAAAGCCTTTCGGGCCGACGCAGTCCGAGTTTATAGCGTGGACTACGTGGAATGGCGAAACGGTCTGCAAGACTTCGCGCCTATGCGAATATCTGGATCGTGAGAAGACGAGGCTAAGGGGGAATGGAAAGGCAGACGATTTAGCAGCAAAGGCAAGAGGACTGCCGTCAACAAACTTGGTTAACCCGAAGGCTTTCGGGTCGACGCAGTCCGAGTTAAGAGATAGTCCACGCTCTTAACTCGGACAGCGTCGACCCGCATGTAACATTGTGGAACGGCGAAACGGTCTGCAAGATTACGAAAATCCTATGCGCCTATGCGAAGATCTGGATCGTGAGAAGACGAGGCTACTACTGAAAGGAAGCAAGCAGGAGGTAAGTGATGCTTTCGGTATAATAACAGGACACATAGGACTACGAGCTCAATTATACCAAATCCGTGCGGCAAGTGATAGCATATGTAGGGCATGCGGGGAAGATTATGAGACGTTGGAGCATTTCTTATGTCATTGCTCGGTTTTCGCGGCTAACAGATCCCGGCAATTAGGTGGGCGACACAATACCACACATAAACCAACAATTAGGGATTTTGTAAGCAGCGTGGGATTCCTGCTTTAATTTAAAGGAAATTTAAATTAAAGATAACACCTTTATTTTAAAGTTTTGGTTCTTTGGCTCGTTTTCTTTGCTAAAATCCTTATATTTTGGGCCAAATTTTTTTCAGCGTAGATATAGCTTCCTATAATTCTTCGAATTGGGCGAAATTTGTACGATAACTACTCTTTTGATATTCAATAGTTATGTAAAGAATGCTCCAAATCGGTATATAATTTGTTATAGGTTCCATATAACAAACCGATTTCCCTACTTAACTTCTTGAGCCTCCCTAAGGTTAAATTTTTATCCAATTGGTCTGCAAGCTTTAGAAGATACCTGGCCTGCACCTTCATATTCCCGTTGCTAGGCCCGTTTCGTTTTATTTAAGCCATGGCTTACGGCTTACTTTTAACATAGGGCGAAATGTAACAAAAGTTTATGGTGTGGCAAAAATGGATTTTCCCCATTTTTCACACAAATTCCAATTTTAGCAACAATTCAATTAAATTTCCCACTCACTTAAGTTCATCTCTCATTTTTATTTGTAATATATATATTTTTTATTTTAATCTAATTGCTTTCAATAAATTAAACAAATTAACAAATAACAAAAAAAAACAATACAACTTTTCTAATTTAGCAAAATACTCGAAAATAACAATTGAAAGTAATTGCTAAAAGTCGATAATAATTTTAATTATAAAAAGTTTCATAGCAACATTTCAAACTGGCTATAAAAACACGGAAAAATAATTGAGCAAATTGAAACAAAAAAAATCCACAAACTCCCATACAACCAAGCAAAACAAAAAAACAAAAAAAAAAACAGCAACCAATCAACAAAATCATCAAAAATAAAATAAAACCCACAAAAGTTGAACGTCATATGCAGATATTTGGTCAGAGAAAATTGGAAAAATATTAAATTTTTCTCGTGAGGCATGAAAAACTTACTATTGATTTCCTTGTGCGTTAACTTACCTGCAACAAGAGAAAGAGTATATAGAGAAGAATATAAAAAGGGAGAAAAGTTTCATTAAAAATTGTCAACTTTTGTTTTTGTTGGCTACAAACGAACGCATCGAATGCAAAATAAATGCTACAGACAGACATCGAGAGGGAGAGAGTGAGAGAGAAGAAACATAAATACAAACATATAGAACACTTACAGCTGCTTGCTGTTGCAACTCTACGGAGATGCATAGGCATTCTCACACATGCATATGCTGCAGCATTAAATGTCAACTCTGGCACTACAACAGATAAGTTATATTTTTATACTTTTATAAATTGACAGAAAGTACTACACACACACACACACACACATGCGCTCTTGCATATGAAAGCCAGGCAGGTAAAAAGGCACCTGGGAGATACCAACACTCGTTTTAAATTGAAAGCCTGACAGACACATAAATAAAGGCATACTGAATTGAATTACTCTTTCTATTAGCATGTTTCCCGTATGGGAGCAAGTCTTTTACTTTGTTTACTGACAATATTTCACTTTATGCCTGAGAAGGCACCACACCGCACCGCACATACCCACACCTTGACATTACACACAATATCGTACTCAAACTCATACACATACACAACACCTGGCAGTGTCATATGTGCTCGTTATAAAGTCTATTTGATGGAAACCACCAAATGACAGAATGTCTTTTTGCCATCATGTCCTCGCATTCAATTGAAGACAATGACGCGATGCGTATGTGTTGTGGCAAAAAAAATTACGAAAAAGAAAACTTTTTCTACACACTGTCGTTTTGTTGCATTTTGACATTTTCATTTGGCAAACTAACAGTAACTACCACTACACTGCCAAGTACTTGAATAGAGAAACAAATCAATCAAAATATAAGCATTTTTTAAAAGTTATAAACAAGAGGAAAAAATATTGAATTTTCTGTTGAAATATGTGACAAGGTGACATTTACTATTTCTATTTAAAATGCATTTACAATTCGATTGGCTAAATTTTATGGAAGAGTGAAATGTAACTAAAAAGGTCATATATAACAGATGACAATTTTCTTAATTCAAAAAAAAATAAAATTTTCTAAACTACTAGCAGATGTCCCATGAAAATTCCATTAAGGAACATGGGATACTTCTCTCATATCAATGAGTGCAGTCTGTTTAAGTTTTAAGCTCAATGACAAGGGACCTTCTTTCGACACCACTTGGTAGAGAAGTTTTAACACTAATGTAGCCAACATTAGTAAGGGACTAACCACCGCTGAAAATTTTACTGATGTTCAAGTCGGGATTTGAACTCAGGCGTTCGGCTTCATAGGCGGACATGCTTACCTCTTAGTCATGGTTGCCTTCAAAAGCATATTGAAAGCATATGTTATATAGAGCTGAAGGGACATGTTATAAATTTGTTAAAGTTATTTTATGGATGGTTGTGAGATAAATGAAAATGTATTCTAAGTAGAATTTAAACTTTTCCGGTTGGTTTTAAAGGATCACATGGCATATTATCTCTGTATTGAATTGATTTTTCCTTTATAATTATGGGTCGTATAATGAGTTAATTTTCTTGGAGGCCATCGTAACGCAGAGGCTAGCATGTCCGCCTATGACGCTGAACGCCTCGATTCGAATGCTGGCGAGACCATCAGAAAAATTTTCAGCGGTGGTTTTCCCCTCCTAATGCTGGCAACATTTGTGAGGTACTATGCCATGTAAAACTTCTCTCCAAAGAGGTGTCGAACTGCGGCACGCCGTTCGGACTCGGCTATAAAAAGGAGGCCCCTTATCATTGAGTTTAAACTTGAATCTGACTGCAATCATTGATATGCGAGAAGTTTGCCCCTGTTCCTTAGTGGAATGTTCATGGGCAAAATTAGCAATTTGCCATATCCTGCGCCCTGTATCTGTCCCAAAATTATCTTCCTCACTATAGCGGCATGCTCACGAGGTCCTCAATCTAAAGTTCCCAATCCGATATTTTACTCATTGAAAATATTTTTAGAATATTTTTCTTCTACGTTTACACACACTACGGAGGCCACCGTGGCGCAGAGGTTAGCATGTCCGACTATGACGCCGAACGCTTGGCTTCAAATCCTGGCGTAAACACTATACATATAAAAACTTCCCTACCAAGTGGTGTCACTATGCGGCTCGCATAGAAAGGGGCCTCTAATCACTGAGCCTTAACTTTAATTGGACTGCGCTAGAGCTGGCAAACTATCCACAATCGCAACATTTAATATTTTCGATATTTCGTTTTAATAATAAATATCGATACTATCGTTAATTTCCCAGCACATATATTTTAAACGAAAATGAGAAATAAAAATCAGGAGATCGATTTATATGGAAGCAATATAAATGCACAGATCAAATAAAACCAAGGTTAATAAAGTCAGTTGGAAGTCATGAGTGAAATTATTGTACAATATGTTAGCCTAATCGAATGAAAATTGCGCCCTCTATAGGTGACAGGTATTTGAAAGGATACCTTCAGTGTTAGCCTAATCGGAAGAAAATTGCGCCCTCTATAGGTGAAATGTAAATTAAAGGGTACATTCAGTGCAAAAAATGTATATTTTGCGATAGTATCCATCGGACAAATATCAATCGATATTCAGCCAAAAAATTAAACATCCATAGTGCCGTCGATATTTTGTCAGCTCAAGACTGCACTAATTAATTGATATGATAGAAGTATCCCCTGTTCCTTAATGGAATGTTCATGGGAATTTTAGTTAGTTTACACACGTCATAAAAAGTATTCGATTTTCATCACAAGTTATGGTCTCTACATACTGTAATCATAAAAGCGATCGTTTTTAAATTTGTTTGCCAGTCAGGACGAAGATTATGAAAACAAAACACAAATATTTTCTAAGCGAGGCTAATTTCGGACTACCGCTATAACCTTTCCTAAACTTTGTATCTCTTATGTTCTTCAATAGATCTTCATTGGATTTTGGGTAGACAAAAATTACACATTTTTTATTTAGTAGCGCTATGGTACTCTTGAATACCATAAGACACCCCTAATTAAAAAAAACCTTAAGTCGACACTAAACACCTTCAGACATTTAATATTATTTATTATGTTATATCAACTCTTGGAAATTCCTTGCATACACCAATATGTAATATAATCTCAAAGAGGTCAAAATCTTATACCAACTTTCAATATAATCCATTGATTTATTTTTTTTTAATAAACACTTTGTGAGTTTTATAGAAAAAAAAACGAGCAACTCCTATGAAATTAATAGGCACTGTACTAGTATAACCCCTTCTAGGCCCATGTACTGCTCATGCATATTCGCTATGCGTCAGTCTATTAAGGATGTTCATAGCTACGTAAATGTGCAACTACTACAACAAAAACCACAATAACAGCTACAAATAGAAAAGCAGAAGAAGAAGAACAAGATGAGTCGAGTATACACAACTTTACAAAAACGAAAAGTGTAAACTTTTTTAAATGCATACGAAAACATAGAAATGCATGCATACCCCAAGTGTACATATGAAGTAGTATACCCATAGATAGCAACAAGAACAACAATGATAAAACTTCTAAATTAACAACACAACAACGTCAATAACAAAGTTTTGCCAGCAACTTTGCCGTTGAAAACCTCTAAAGTCAGCCAACTGCAAACATTTTAGTTAAAGGTATACCCCAGCAAAGAGAGTGTGAGGGAGAGAGGTTGTCAATAACAAAAGCAAGACAACAACAACTACAGCAACATCAACATCAACCGCAATGAAAGTAAAATGCGAACTTGGAATGAAAGAGATATTTCAACTACCACTACAAGAAGGGGCTAAATGTGTGAGAAATGCCACAGCGTATATTAACTGGCAAAAAGGAAAAAAAAATGAACCAACTTTTTAAATTTTCTTAATAAAAAGAAGACAGTGTAGCAGCATTTAAAATCTTTATAAATGATGAACCCTAAGGATTGAATCGAGGCGACACGCGCAACACCAAAGCAGCTAATGCTTGCAAATGAGTGAACAACTTTGCCAGTTAGCCCAAAACAGCACAGGTTAAGCTTGCTCTTCTTCAACGTGTAATTTGAAGTTTCAAGTATTTCATGCTACTCTAATAAGGTTAAGTGGATTGAGCTTAAATAAAAAATGTTATACATTTAAGTGGTATTTTGCAATTAATACCAAATTTTATCTAAGGGTTTTAATTTCAATAGCAGGTGATAGCAATTCTTTGGCCTTGACTATCGATTTAATTTTAAGTGAAATAACAAAGTTTTTACTGATTATTATGATGAAAACAAAATATCTTTACAAATGCTTAAAAAGGCATTAAGTTCGTCCGAGAAGAACTATGGAACAACGCCACCTCGGATTTAGATATATTATCCACAATAAGTCTAGAAACGGTGAAAATACACTATTTATGAACCCATGGAAGCTAATGGTAATGTGGGCACGGGCGTCTAGGAGCCTAAAACAAATTACTATTAAAAAAAAATGGACCCTATATTTGTTTGAGACAGTACATCGGGAGATCGCTCTATATGGCAGCTATATACTAATATTGCCTAAATTGCATCAAAATCGGAAAGGCTTTATTGGACCCCCACACATCTCACTCTACCGTACATAAGCAAAATCGTATAACAAATACACGCAATGTATGGGTGAAAGACTTCAGTCGGGAGATCGGTTTATATGGGGGCTATAATCAAATATGGTCCGGCCTGAACCATACTCGACAGGAATAGATATAGAGGGGCTTAACACAATATACTGTGCTAAATTTCAAATTTTACCATAAACATTCCATTGAGGAACAGTGGGGATACTTCTCTCATATCAATGAGTACTGGCCGATACAAGTTTAAGATCAATGACAAGGAGCTTCCTTTAAATTGCCGAGTCCGAACTGCTTGTCGCAGTAGAGAAGTTTATACGTCTGAGTACATTAAGTAAATAGCTCAGAGGTGTTACCACCATTAGGAAGGCGTGATTACCGCTGAAATTGAATATTTATGATGTTCTCCTCGAGAAAAGAACTCATGCGTTCAGCGTCAAAGACGGACATGCAAACCTTAGAGCTACGGGGCACATAAAAGAACACTTCAAATAAGGAGAACCCAAAAACAAGTAAGAGCTTGCTAAGTTCGCCCGGGCCGAATCTTATATACCCTCCACCATGGATCGCATCTGTCGAGTTCTTTGCGCAGTATTTCTTTTTAGGCAGACGAAGAATAATAAATAAGGACGGAGGAGGAGGAGCTATATCAAGTTATAGTCCGATTCGGGGCTCAAAAAGCAAAATCGGGAGATCGGTTTATATGGGAGCTGTATCAAGCTATAGATCGATTCAGACCATATTGCACACGTATGTTGAAGTCCATGGGTGAAACCGTTGTACAAAATTTGTGCCAAATCGGATGAGAATTGCGCTCTCTAGAGGCTCAAGAAGTCAAGATCCCAGTTCGGTTTATATGGCAGCTATATCAGTTTATGGACCAATTTGAACCATACTTCGCACAAATATTGGAAGTGATACCAAAATCCTACGTGCAGAATTACAGCCAAATCGGATAAGAAATGCGCCTTCAAAAAACTCAAGCAGTCAAGACCCAAGATCGGTTTATATGGCAGCTATATCCGGTTATGAACCGATTAGAACCATACTTTGCACTGTTGTTGGAAGTGATACCACAACACCGCGTGCAAAATTTCAGTCAAATCGGACGAGAATTGCGCCCTCTAGATGCTCAAGAAAACTGAAAATACAACTAAAGGTAAAGTCGTAAGACAAAGTAAATGCACTCTATAGGCTTAAGTACTCCAATCAAGAGATTGGTTTATATGGGCCTTATTAGATTAAACCCAGATTTGGACAATTATTGGCAGAGTTCTTGAGCGTCATAGCAGGATATCGCCCTCTGGATGTCCAAGAAATTAAGTCCAGAGATCGGTTCATATGGGAGCTCTATTAGGTAAAAGACCATACTTCCAAATCGGTCTATATTGCACTTGAATATACAAAAATGTAAATTTGCCCATGAACATACTATTGGGTTGCCCAAAAAGTAATTGCGGATTTTTTAAAAGAAAGTAAATGCATTTTTAATAGAAATTAGAATGAACTTTAATCAAATATACTTTTTTTACACTTTTTTTCTAAAGCAAGCTAAAAGTAACAGCTGATAACTGACAGAAGAAAGAATGCAATTACAGAGTCACAAGCTGTGAAAAAATTTGTTAACGCCGACTATATCAAAAATCCGCAATTACTTTTTGGGCAACCCAATATTAAGGAACAGGGCCAAACTTCTTGCATAACAATGAGTGCTGTCCGATAACCGAGTTCGAATAGCGAGCCGCAGTGCGACAACTCTTTGTGGAGAAGTTTTTACATGGCTTCCATACCAAATGATACAGAAAGTCACATATATCACAAGTATTAGGAAGGGATCAACACCGCAGAAAGTATTAAAACCCAGGCGTTTAGCGTCATTGGCATACATGCTAATCTCTGCGATACGGTGGCCTCCGACTCGAATAAGGTTAGGTTAGGTTGGGTAAGAGTGGCAGTCCTTTACAGACTCACTTAGACAATTTTAAGTCCATTGTAATACCACAGAAGCGACAGACCAAGGCTTCTGTGAACCGGGAATCGAACTCACGACCCCTACACTGGTAATCCAAGCACGTTACCAACTCGGCTACCGGTGCATTCTGATGGAGTTCTTCATCGGTAAGGGCTGCCGGCTCAGTGTACACTGCTACAACAACAATAACCGACTCGAATAAACTTCTGTGCAAAATTTTACAACTCTGTTTAATCCAACTATTTTTGTCCAACACATATATGAAGAGGCAACTCCTTGCGGCGTGTAATAAAAGTGCCTTTTATAGATCCAAAAACCTAAATCGGGAGATAGGTACACATAGCAGCTACGAATATAACCAATCCATATGTATGGATATTATCCATATATAGACTGACCATATTCGGCACACATGTGAAAGGTCTTAACAGAACTCACTGTGCGAAATTTCTGAGAAACCGGATAATTAATTCGGCTTTTATGGGCCTAACACCTTAAATCGGAAGATCGATATAAATGGAGGCTATACCAAGACATAGCCCCATACCTCATCTTCGCACTTAACCTGCCTATGGACAAAAAAAAAACAATCTGTGAAAGGTTTCAGCTCAATATACCTATTAATGAAGAATAGCCGGAATACAACAGACAAACGGACGGATATGGCTAGATTGTCTACGATTTTTGGGACGATTTTTACTTTACCTTTACGTAGGGTGGCAGTATTAATAAAAAAAATAATTTTGAAAAAGCTACACATCTACAGTTTTGAGAAATAGGCTGATCATTATTTCGAAATTCCTGAAAAAAATTTAAAAATGCTTGAAGACTATTTAAAATATTTTGCAGCTTAAATTTAATGTGTGGTACATGGTGTCGAATTGGTAATAATAATTTATTATTATTACTTATACCACCAAGTGTACTATTGCAAGGAAAGTAGGAACTTTTTCCAAACTAAATACATCTACACAAACACTTCAGAACAAAAAAAAAACTTCAACTAACTTTCCATTCAAATTGAAACATTTTCATGAAAGTGGCATGTCAGAACCAATGCTGCCAACTTGCCAGCGAAAGGCGTAACAAAAATGGTAAAAAGGGCAAAGAAGAGTAACATTTTATATAAAAAACCATTTTGAAAAATTTGTCATGGAAATCGTAGATTAGCAATTGGATTGATCTTGCAGTAAGACAAAATTTAAGAAAATCATTACCAGTTTACGTATAGACGCACAGGAGTAGGGCGTCAGCCTCGAACAGTTTCTCTTCAACCGCCCAGTTGTCGATATTGTTGACTCATCAAAACGTTTGAATAGAAATCATGCCTTGAACATAAACAAATGTTCAGCAGGCAACATTTTTAAGGTATTTAGATATCAAAAAATTCAACACGAGAGGTGTTGTTAAGCCCACGCTGTTCAGATTAAACCAAAATGGTACCTGACCATTGTGTGTCAGGTTAATCGAACTGCACTCATTGCTATGAGAAAAGTGTTTTCTGTAGTATGGGTAGTTTACAGATGAAGCTAAACTAAAAATTTTTAATTAATGAAAAAAAAAATGGAATTTAAGAATTTAAGCTTAAAATTTATTTTTATAAAGAATTTTTTTACTACATTTTTTCAAATTCTCAAGGAAACTCCATTAGTATTGGTATAGAAGGCAAATCACACACTAAAATAACTCTATTTGTATACCACATTATATATAGTTTTTACATTTGCATTTCAATGTTGTCTTCCAAGTTATTATTTTGAGTATCTTAGTTCCATTATCTAGCTTTTTGCAAAGTTAAGTGAAATTTTCCTAATCATATTTGCAAACCCAAGGACATGAATACATGACTGCCACTATCACAGAACCCAGCACCAAAATTAAATTCTTCATCACTGGCTCATTCAAATTTTACTGGGTTTCCTTTTGTTTCGAATATGTATGCTGGCAGACAAGTTGGCGTGCCAAATGCACGAACACAAACTAGTGGGAGTTTTTGGTAGCTGCTTGCTTGTTGTGTGACGAAGAGACATAATTCAAGTGTAAATGAATTCACTACTAAAGTATACTTATACCCATACCATTATTAGACGACACTATATCCACATCCACACAACACAACACACTCTCCTCTTGCAAACATTACGAATTCTAACGGATCACCTTCTAAAGCTTGAGGTCCTGAATGTGTAATGAGAGAGTGCAACATCTTGGTTAGACTATGACAACAACTATTCGAAAGAGTATGGCAAGCTACAAGTAATTGTGTGTGTGGAAAGTGTATGAGTGTACTCATGAGACAGCCACCCAAGAATATTTGCAATTTGTACCCTTATTTGTATGCGTATGGGTAAGTATTGTTGTGGCTTGCCATCTCTTTATATAGATATTTTACTTTTCAGTATGTGTATGCTGGTGTGTGTGTGTGTGTGTTTGTGGGTGTTTTTGTAGAACAAGTCATTTGCTATTGATGAAATTATTATGCCACTCGTTTGCAGCAGAGCAGCAGAGTATGCCATTAGCCAAGGTGAAGAAGACTTTTCATTTAAACATTAACCCCTGTTAGTTGAGGTTAATGGGGTTAGGGTTTAATGACGGAAGCCAACCAAAAACCTTCAATATTAATTAGTGCAAGAATCACCTAGACCACAAGTAATTGATACAGGAGACGCCTTTTAAGGCTTACATCAAATGATTCTCTTCCATTGATGTTAATTGGAAAGCAATGCCAATGCATGCATTATTGAAATCCTAACTAATTTTCATATTGTACGAGTATGAGGAAAAGATAAAATGCTTTAATACACATAAACGGTACGGGAAATGTTGGGGGAAATTTCGGATTATAAACAGTTGTCAATTCAATAATTCGCTTATTGAAGCCGGTTATTCAATGAAAAATTGGAAAAATTTCTTTGTAAAAAATCATACTAATCACCACAGGATGGGGGGTATACTAAACTAGACATTCTGTTTAAAACTTCTTAAAATAATGATATGCGACTAGAGATGAGCGATGGGTAAATACCCACAAGGTATTTAACCGGTCAATTGGGTAAATAGCCGGCTATTTACCCATTTATACCCAAAAGTTGAGTATTTATAATTTTGCAGATATCTTGGGTATAAAAACATTTTCTAAACAATTTTTGATGATTGCGATGATATAGACCAATCTCCATACATAAAGTCTTGAGGCAATAAATTGGTAATTTTACAGCCGATTCGATGAAATTTGACACAGTGAGTTCTGGTAGACCCCTATCCATTTCTGTGAAGTGCGTTTCAGAGCGTACTATATTTGGATATAGCTGCCCTATAGACCGACCGCCCGGTCTCCCGATATAGGGTATTGAGGCCATAAAAGATCCATTTATTACCCGAATTCGGTGAAATTTGGAACAGTATGTACTTGGCATAGCAAGTTCCAATACCCCTCTAAACCTTTTAGTAGAAAATCGTACAGATCGGACCATATTTGGATATAGCTGCCATATAGACCGATCTCCCGATATAAAGTATTGAGCCCATAAAACGGGCATTTTTAAAACGATTTGGATGAAATTTGAAACAGTGCGTTAAGATAGACCTCTACACTTGTTTGTTAAATATCGTCCAGATTTAAACATATTTGGATAAAGGTGTCATATAGACCGATCTTCCGATATAGAGTATTGAGCCCATAGAAGGACCATTTTTCATCCGATTTGGATGAACTTTTGTTATGGATTCCATGGGCGTGTCAAGTATGGTTCAAATCTGTCTAAAAAGTAGAGCTGGCAACCTATCGATTATCGCAACATTCGATATTTTCGATATTTCTAATAATAAATATCGATAGTATCGATACTATTGTTAATTTCCCATCACAAATATTTCAAACGAAGATGAGAAGTAAAAATCGGGAGATCGATTTATATAGAAGCAATATCAATGCACACACCGAATAAAACCAAATTTAATCAAGTCAGTAGCAAGTTTCGAAAGTAATCATTGCACAAAATGTTATCCCAATCGGATGAAAAGTGCGCCCTCTATAGGCGAAATGTATCTTATAGGATACATTCAGTGTCGGATCGCTTATTTTTGTCAAATTTTGCAAAAAAAATTAACTTTGCCGACAGTATCGATAGAAAAAATACCAATCGATGTTCAAATAAAAAATAAAATATCGATAGTGCCATCGATATTTTGCCAGCTCTGCTATAAAGTGATATAGCCGCACTTTTAAAGAGATTGGGTTAAAATTTTGCACATTGAGTTCTGTTACGACTTCCAATGCTCTTGTCAAGTATGGTCCAAATCTGTGTATTAGCTCCCATATAAACCAATCCCCCGGTTTGACATCTTTGAAATCGCAATTGTTGTCCGACTTAGCTGAAATTGTCCAAATTGGTCTAAAACCATGTAGGCTTATGTTGTGATTAGCCTTCTAAGGCCCCTAGAAGCTTAAAATTTCGCCCGGTTTAGCAGAAATATGGTACATAATGTACAGCTATGCCTCTTAGCAAAGTTCATTTATGGGTTCGCAAGATTCGGGTCGTCCGCACTTAACGCGCCTTTACTTCTTGCTTCTTTATTATATATCCAAAAGAAGACAAAGATTGATTTTTATTTTTTTTTATGAGTAGTAGCATCACCGTCTTCACTTCCTGCAAAAAGCCATTAACTATCGGAAGACTAAATAAATGTATATAAACTACAAGGAAAAAAAAAAACAGTATAAAACAACAAATGCTATATTCCAATCTCCGCAACAATGTATGTCATAATTTTTTTTTCTTCTAATAAAATTTCCGCTAGCTCTTCAACGCGTAACGATAAAAACCAGGCGAAACAACCAGAAAAGACCTAGGCAGGCAGTTGGAATAAAAGGCTGGTTGGCTGTTTTACTAACTGGCTTGCTGGCAGGCAAACTGGCAACAATTGTTTTAAACATAAATGCTGAAGAGACTCTTGTGTTGTATGGAAGTAAATAAATATAACCTAGCAATATTTAAATACTAAATAAAGTGCAAAATTCATATTGCCTTACTCATAGAGTAGTATTCTTCTCTTCCCACTCTTTGCACGAAATGAAAAATGCCTTTTGTTGTGGTTGTATGTGTGTGTTTGAGAAAGTCAGAGCAGAACAATGCACAAATGAATGAATGCTTCAATATATGAATGAATGAATACAAGCATGCATTGTGCCATCAGTAAGACATCGGCAAGTCCTCGGCATTTTGTATACATTTGTGTAGCACATTTGTAATGTGTACTCATGTCCTTACAACATGTTTATGCATGTAAAGGACAAGTGCTTAAATTTGACAAATATGTTTCATATATCATACACAAACACACAATAGTCGCAGCTGTACTAGTCAAACGATTTATTTGGCTAACGACTCAGCCCTTGCCACATCACTCAGTTACCGAGTTAGTTTGTCCTTCACTCTCACAACTCACAACTCACTTTCGTTATGGATGGCAAAAACAAGGAGAGCAAAAAAAAAAAACCATAGAAATGACAAAACAAGTGATGTTTTATGAATGACATGTATCTCAATTGTGGTTATAGCGTTTACTCCAACATGTCAGAGACCTTTTCTTTTCCCCCCTCCGCTTTTGCCATATAAAATATAAGCCAATACCTTGCTGTATGGCCAGACACATAGACAATCAGTCCATGGGAGAGGTAAACTCTCCTATACCATAACATGTTTATGGACTCATATGAGCCAACAATGTACATACATCTATACATTTATATTATAGTAGAGTACTGCCATGAATTGCATTATGCATCCGGTAACAGTGGAAGCGCATAGAGCGAAGCTACTAAAAGCCATGCCCAACGTTTAGCCAAGCGTTTCATATATATATATATTTCCACAATACAATTGTTAATATATACGAAGCTCAACTGAGTTGACACTAAATGTTTTAGAGACCAACAATGGGGAGGAACCTTAAACAATTTTATCCTTTCAAAATAGAAAATAAAAAAAAAAAAATTATAAATTTGAACAATAAAATTTACACACAAAAGACCTAATGGTACCAAATGGTTTCATTGTTGCATTATTATGCGAAAAATAATGCTTTAGCTGATACAAAATATTGTTAGATCACTCAGTCAGAGGAGAACACTTTGAACATGAACTCTCTAAAGAGAAATTATGTCAATTTAAAGGAATAATTATATATTATTCATGGTAAATTTATGATACATAATCGGTGTTAGGTGGAAAATATTGACTATAACCTTTGGGGTTATGCTGTATATTGTAACAATAGGGTTAAAAGTTGAAGAATATAAGGGGGCCTGCAATGCAAACAACTTTAGATTATTAGGAAATAGAGACCATTAGATAGTAAATCTTAGTATGAGAAAATATTAAAGTTTGGCGAAAGCAACGGACCGCATGTTTGAGCAAACGGTTATCATTGACTTCCAGAAGGATATTAAGGACTTTCAATTCATGACCACAACTATGAAGTCTCCTGATGAGAGTCAAAGAGTTGCCGACAAGAATGTAAAGCCTTCTATGGGGACGCAAACCGAGTTAAGAACATGCTGAATAAACGCACATGCTGGACTATGGAACAAAGAGGCCAGTCGAAATAAGTAAAAGTGTGCTAAGTTCAGCAGGGCCGAATCTTCTATACCCTCCACCATGGATCGCTGTCAAGTTCTTTGAATGTCTTTTTTAAATATATATGAGCTACATGAAGTTATTGGACGATATGGACCGTACCGTGCAGTGCAGGTCATAAGAAAATATCACCTCCAAATTGAGTAATAATTGCGCCCTCTAGAGGCTCAGAAAGTCAAATTGGAAGTTCGGTTTATACGGCAGCTACATCAGGTTATGAACCGATTTAAACCATGCTTGGCACAGTTGTTAGAAGTTATACCAAAACAACATATGCAACATTTCAACAAAATTGAATAAGAATTTCGCCATCTAGGGCGCAATAAGTCAAATCAGGAGATCAATTTATATGGCGGCTATATTAGGTTAAAGAATGATTTGGACCATACTTAAAACAGTTGTTGGATGTCATACTTAAACGACACGTGCAAAATTTCAAACAAATTGCATAACAATTGCGCCCTCTAGAGGCTCAAGGAGTCTAATCAGGAGATCGGTGTATATGGCAGCCATATCAGGTCATGGACTGATTTAGACCACACTTGGCACAGTTGAGTGTTAAACCAAAACGGTATGTGCAAAAATTCAGCCTAATAAGAATTGCGCCCACTAGAAGCTCAAGAAGTCAAGACCCACGATCGTTTTATATGGCAGCTATATCGAAATATATACTGATTTGACCCATTTACAATCCTCCGAACCGACCTACACTCATAAGAAGTATTTGTGCAAAATAACTTTACTGCTTCGAAAGTAAAAGTGCTTTCGACAGACAGACGGACATGGCTAGATCGACTTAAAATGTCATGTCGATCAAGAATATATTGTATATACTTTCTAGGGTCTTAGACGAATATTTGGAGGTGTTACAAACGGAATGACGAAATTAGTATACCCCCATCCTATGGTGAAGGGTATAAAAACTGCAAACATTCTATGGAGAAATTCAGATCGTGACAGGTTAAAGGCTCATACTAAGAGAGAGCGGGAAGGATATCAAATTCACCTTCTGATCATTGCGGAACATGGTGTAGGTAGCGAAGCCATTACAGCACACACTTGCTTCATTTGTAAAGACTGAGAATCACGTTTGTCAAATCTTAGTCTACGAAAAATTCTAAGAAGCTTTGCTCAAAAATCACTACAAATTTTATCGAAATCGAGATGCTGGTTTATAAGGACAAACTTTATTTATTTTAATCTCTTATCAACCGATTTCTCTTGTTTGTCGTCTAAAAGTGGAATTTCGATTTTGACTTAGAATCTTGGTTTCTTGGGAAAAATTCCTAGAATTGATTGTAGTTGCGATCAAAAATTGATTCATTCTAGTGGGCAGGCCATGTCGAAAGGGCAATGAGACGTTTAAGTACTTCCTGGGCCAGGGTTTCGTAGGCGCTAGATCCTACCATTTCGCATCAGATACCAAACATAAAAAAATTCGGGAAATGAAATGTGTGTGGATTTAGGTAAAAGAAAAAGGTAAGGAATTTCCACTATAAACTTCCCAAAGTTTTTGTTATAGTGTTAGGTTTAGGTGTATATCGTAAATAGCATGGAAACTCAGTATCCCCTCACACCCCTTCCACCTAAACTTACATGGTAAAACTTAAGCCCACATTATGTGATTTTAAATTACATACGAAATTAAGGTTTCAGCAGAGGCAATAACTTTGATTATCTCCTTTTAGGGAGTAGACTATTGTCAGTACTATCCCCCTACCAAGGTTCCATGTCAACGTTGATGAATGCCAAATGCTCGACATATGAACAAAAGCAAATCCCTTCTTGAAAACAAAATTCCGCAAGAAGGGAGAAGAAGGAACAAACAAAAAGGAAGTTATAAGAAATCATTACTTTAATCAGCTGTGATTTAAGCTCATGAAGCCAGACATAAAAAAGTTGTTAATAACGCATAAGAACACAGAAAACCGAAATAAAGACGGCATCAAAGGCGGCAGCACAAACTTTTGAAAAATTACATCAACTGCTGTCGTCGTCGCCTTCGTCACGGGAATACCTACAGCAAAAGAAGTGAACACAAAGACGAAGACAAAAATAATACATACAAGTATGTATGAGGAAGCCCATTCAAAGGCCTCTCTCTCGCTCTCTCCTCCTTCGCAGTTGATCAGTTAATTGGGATTTTTTATTTTGCAATAAAATAAAAAGTTAATTCAAGCCAAATCACGACCAAATAAATGAGCAAAGAATATGCAATAAAAAAACTTTGCTGATTGGCTTGCAGGGAAGGCAAAAAAAAAAAAAAGAACCTCAGCCCCCACACCATGCAATGCAGTTCAACCAACCACCGCTCATTATGGCAGGCCATTAAGAGCGATTAATAAAATACTAAAATGTTTAGTTGTCCCTAAGCGATGCTGGATTATTTTGGCCAAGTTTACAAAGTATTTTAACGATAGCCCAATGAAATTACTGCCAAGTAATCATAACCAGAATATGCTGTAAAACTATTCGCCACCAACAAACCAAGCAACCAACCATTCATTTTATCCTTCCAGTTGTTGCAAAGAATTTCTTGACATGCCATTCCATGGCAGCAAGTCAGAACTTGTTGGTGAGAGATAAATATTTTACTCGCTCATTTTACACTGCCAGCTTGCCTGCCTTCAAGAAATTCCATTGCAAAATTATGCGCTGGCCATAAAAACTGCAATGTAATTACAAAACTGAAATAATCCATAGTTGTAAAATGAACAACAATAAAAGACCTCAAAGGGAGAAAGGGGGGGAGAGAGAGAGAGAGGAAGAGTAGCCTGAACTGAAAAGGCTAACGTAGGAAATACACAAGTTTTAAAATGGATAATTTGCAACGTCATCACCACCATATGCCTCCAATAAATTCAACTAACATTAAAAGCCACTATAGCATGGAGGTGTGGAATTCTCTGCCATAGAGTTTCCTGAATAGCGCCCGCGTCCGCGCCCCCCGTCCCAGCTCTAAACTATGCAGCTGGGCAAAAGAATGAAGCAACATAAATTAAAATGTTGTAGTTGATGATGGTGTTTCCAACAAGTGTCTGCTTCCGAATTGCAGCAGGATGGAGAACAGTGAAAAAATGAAGCTGTAAAACAGCCATATTAACACAACAACGTCAAAAGCCTTTGGCGGCAAAGCAAGCGACCAACACACACATATACCCAGTCAACCATAATCATCCAAGGAAACAATTACGACCATAAATTGTGCCACCAGCGAAAAAGACCTTCGTTGTCAGTCAGCCATCATATCCGGTGACGAGAAACCCAGTAAAATAGCCAGAAGCAAGAATAAAGGTTGGTGTGTAAAGCAGGGGGGTGGTTAGGACACATGTATTAGCATAACCAAAAGGATGTGTATGCGTGTGTGTAAGTGTAAGAGTGGCAAAGCAGCCAAATGCTCCAACAAAGAGCTGACTCTTAAACTAAAAAAATAGAGTAGTACCTTAAGATGTCCCTTTAGAGAAGTTAAGCAAACTAGTCCCAAGATATTAATGAGGTTTATTATCATAAAAATTAAGTTCCACCACCCCCAATTTAACTCTAATTATAGAGGCATCACAAAGTCAAAAAGAAATTTGAAGATAAAAGAATGGTTGGGTAAGCATTTAACAAAAAGACCCCTCCAAATCAGAGATTTAATGAGAAGAAACTAAAAAGGGGTGACAATAATCTAACAGTTGGTTGTGGCCTCAGAGCCAATCCGTCAAAGGCTAAGGTCCCAGACGGAATATCGATACTCATACTCAAATATCTGGGTAAATTATGAGTCGATTATCTGATAGATGCTTCTTTATCTAGATATCTCCATCTTAGTTAAACCTGTGATATGGGAACTAGGCTTGGTGGTGCCTGTTCTCTTGCTAAGGAAACATGCTGATTAAGAAGACTCATATAGGACAATCTCTAGAAAACATTCGATACGATCGAACACCTTACAGTTTTCAATGACGTCATTGCATCTGATCCTCCAAAATTTAACGAAAAGGGGGAACTGAGCAGTCGACAGTCATACGTGGAGTTTAGAAGTCCAAATTCGAAGCCCCGTAGGGTAAGGGTAGGGGGAGTTCCCCAAGCAGGAGGGAGTTCCTCCAACCGGGAGTTCAGATGAGGAGCAAAGCCACCTCTCGACAGACAAAAATTACTCTTTACAAGACACTGATACTACCCGTGCTGTCATATGGCTCCGAAGCATGAGTACTTGCGAAAGCAGATGAGGCAGTACGTGGAGTGTTTGGGAGAAAAATTCTTTGTAAAATATATGGACCAGTTTGTGTTAATGGAGAATATAGGCAACGTCTGAATCACGAGCCGTATGGCGACGACTGAATAGAAAAACGCAAAAAATGCGTTGGCTAGGTTATGTTGTCAGCATGGATGAAGAAGCTTCAACAAAGTTGTCCTTTGAAGGCGACCATAAAAGAAAACGCCAAAGGGGAAGATCAAAACTCCGATGGAGTGACCAAGTGGAGAGCGACATCACGAAACTGGGTGCCAGAAATCGGAGAAGAAGCGCAAAAGATCGAGGCGCTTGGGCATCTATTCTAAATTCGGATAGAGGACTAAATTTTCTGTGATGGCCAATTTAAGTAAAGTAAGTTCAGTAATAAATTTGAAGGGGCTAAGGGTCAGGAGTCTTCAGCGATCCAGATGTGTACAGTCAGGCGGCGCTTTTAGCTCTGGCGTTGGCCCATGAGAGGTCGAGACTGTTTAAAAGCTGCAAAGAGCTTCTTTGAACCATTGGAAATTATGTCCGGCCCTGATGGATTTCGGGCCATTAAGGGGTTGCGGAGAACAAAGCCGCCGACAACCTGAACACGAATGGATCGCTGATTAGCGCAGATCGTTCCACGGAATTAGTGAGCCTCCTCGAGAGGGAGCTTTCTGGTGGGGTGGACGCCTTTGAGGACCACCGCACGAGGAAGCGTTGAAGACTGTCACGCACCTTTTGTGTCACAGCCCCGCAGTTGCGAGGAGAAGACACAAGGTAATGGTGTTTGGGTTCCCTGAGGCTTTAAGTCCTCTTGTCATTTCGAAATTCTGAAGAGGTTGAATTGGCTTATTAAACCATGCATACACCGGAGAGTTTCTTCTCGGTCCCCCTAGTTTCCTACTTTTTTTGTCTTTCGCTTTGTTATATCTTCTTCTTGGGTGACACAATGGACCTAAGGTCTCCTAGTGAAGCGGAGAGGTTGCTTGCCTCGTGCCCACCAACCTTATCTAACCTGCAGACCCTCTACACGAGAAGACCAAGATCCTAGACGCCTTCTAGGATCACGACACGAAGAAAAATTGGAGACTGTCACTCAACTTTTGTGTTCCCTGAAGCTCTTAGTCCTCTTGTCATTTCGAAGTTCTGAAAATCCTTGAATTGGCTGATTGAACTATGCACACACCGGTGAGTTGGTTCTCGGTTCACCTGGTTTCCCACTTTTTTGTCTTGCGCATTGTCCTTCTTGGGCGACACAAAGGTCTCCGAGTGCAGCGGAGAGGATGCTAGTCTCGTACCCTCTAACCTGCAGACCCTCTACACGAGAAGGCCAAAATCCTAGACGCCTTCTAGGATCACTAAACGAGGAAAAGTTGAGGACTGTCTCGCACATTTTGTGTCACAGAACCGCAATTGCGAGGAAAAGAGACAAGGTAATGGTGCCTGGATTCCCTGAAGCACTTAGTTCTTTTATCATTCCGAAGTTCTCAAGAGTCCTGAATTGGCTGATTGAACCATGCACCGGAGAGTAGCTTCTCGGTTCACCTGGTTTCTTACTTTTTTGTCTTGCGCATTGTTATATCTTCATCTTGAGCGACACAATGGACCTAAGGTCTCCGAGTGAAGCGAAGAGGTTGCTTGTCTCGTGCCCTCCAACCTTACCTAACTTGCAGACCGTCTACACGGGAAGACAAAGATCCTAAAAGTTAAAGTGAGCTTCTGTCTAAATAGTTTCTCCTCTGCTGCCTTTGGAAAGATCACCTGAATTTCCAACTCACCGAGCTCGAACCCCCTCCAAGACATATCAGGAGGAATATCTATATGTCTGAAGACGCGCTCCGAGAACACCTCACTGATATACTTAAAACCTTCTCATATGGAACGAGCTAATGTGACTTCGTCGTACCAACCAAATAAAGTATTTAGTGGATGACCATTGCAGATGACGAGAAAGACCTGCCTAGAAACTCCAGATCTACTCTGGCTACAAGAAATCTGGATGGTGTAGCAAACCAAACTCGTATCACTCGAGGTTAGACGATACCATCGCAGTCCTGCATGCAACACAGGACTCTATGATCCAAACTCACAAATTTACTTGCCCGGAGAACCCAAGTAATCTAGCTTTCGAATCACTAGAAAAAGCTCCAATAGAAATATGTCTAAAAAGTCAATTTAAGGATCTCATTTATATCCAAACCAAGGAGATTTTTAAATTTGGGAACTATACCATTTTATGCCACAGGCGAACTTATAACACTACATCGCATGCAGCTAAATCGGACACGAGATTAAACCTCCAGTTGAAGCCAAATCTTAACACCAGTTTACAAAAGATCCATAACAGGTTTGAGACATCAGCGGACATCGCTGGAACTACTCAAGTTGACAAAACAAGCAGAAGGACAGACATATAAATGAGCAGACAGGCACATGAAGATGGTTCAATGGAAAATCAATAAGTGATTACAGCTCCACCGTTACACATGATGTTCTCCTTGGCATGGCAACCTAAATGATAATAGCCTTTGCTACAGTGATGATTTTTTTTTTGTATATTCTTGCTTATATATGAGGGCCATTGTAGACAAATGAATAGCAGATTCGCTTGTCGTGTGCGTATCGATGGAACATCTCAGCTTCTTAAGGGGTAAGAGTATGCATTCTCCTTAAAAATAAAATCTTTATCCATAAAAATGAAGCTAATACAAAACATAGAGTTCTAAGAAAAAATTAATCCCTAAAATTTAAAAATTCTCATTCTAAAGAAATGGTAAGCACATCTAAAAGATAATGGGAAAAACAACCATATACACTGAGAATATAAAAAAATATGGGAAAAAATCCAAACTTACAACATTTAAAATTTAGAGAAAATAATCCAAGGAAAACATATAAATCTATACAAAAAATAATAGTAATAAAGGAAAAAGGGCACTACTTACATAACCAGTTCATGCGCTCCGTATACTCGACTTTACGCTTTAGATCCTTGACCAAAGCTCGAAAGTCGTCATCGTTAAAGTGGCACTGTATGATTGTATTGTTCAGCTGTACAATGCTATACTCGTTGTTGCCATTAATGGGGCCCATACCCAGGGCGCAGCTGGTCCCACCACCTGTACCCGTGGCTGTCAGGGAGCCATTGCCACCGACCATGGAGGAGACACCAGTGTTGTTGCCACGCAAATCTCCACTACCATAGAGAGCTGGATTGCTATTTCCCACACCGGCATCCACATTGCCACAAGATTTACTTAAAATTAACGTTTGGCGATTGGCAATTGAATTGGCGGCCAGCAGATGGTCGCCGGCAGCTCCGCAGCTACCACGATGCAGGGGTAGCTTGGTGCAGTTATTGTTCTTAAGCGTTATTTGTAGCTGATTGCCCAAGGGCTGGCATGGGTGGGGTGTGCAATCACTGGCCCTCCGTCGCCTTAGGTTGTCATCACCACTCGCCGCCAATGGTTGTAGGAATATGGAGCTATTGCGTTGTTGTTGCTGCTGCTGTTGTTGACTAGAACTTGTAGTTATGTTTGCATTGTAAATGTGATTGCCTTTGGTAAGTCTTTCAGTGCTGCCACCATCGGAAGCACCACCACCAATACTGCTCTGACCACCACCACCGCCGCCGCCGCCACCACTACTGCCACCACCTCCCTCGTCCTCGTTGTCTAATTGCAATAAACGTTCAACACTGCTGCTGGTGGTCTTACTGCTCATTATGATTAGCTGATTGAGAGGTGTCTTGGCCGTTGTGGCTCCCGCACTGCTGCGCCTGCTACGTCTTCTGCGTATAAGGGTTAATTTATTGCGACGATCCTCATACAACTGCACCAGAAGGTCCTCCAGCAAAAGTATTGAGGCTGAAGCTGTCACCGAAGTGGATGACTTGCGGCGCACTGTCCCCGTAACCGAGTCGTCTTCGAAGGAGCTTTCCGTCTGCGGCAGACCACTGCAGCTGCTGGCCGAAGTCACTGAGGGAGTGGTGGAGGGTCTGGATTTGTTGCCAGCTTCGGCTGCCTTAGCTAACTCCTTATCGGGATCGATAATTGAGTGCTTCAAAAGGATATACTGCAGCAGACGCCTCTGCTTGGCCGGTGTGTAGGGATTTACAAGTTTGAAGTCGGAATAGATGCGGGCCAGAAAACGCACACGCGAAGCAATGTAGCCAATTTTGCGCAATATACGAACATCGGAGTTGCTGTGATAGCGCTGAGTTGAGGCGGCAGTGGTGTTGGCCGAACGCTTATGACGTCTCGTCGCACAGGGACCCCCTACGCCCGTTGTCAGGCCAACGGCTGCCCCAGTGGACGACGATGAGGTCGAGGTGGTGCTGGTTGTGGAGGGACGTGAATGTACTTCGTACTCGGAGTCACTGCTCGATTCGGAGGGACAACTAAAGCCGTCCTCTTCGTCGTCCTCTACGGTGGCTGCGTGGACATGAGGTGGTACTACGTTAATTGTGGACGAAGTGCTGGCACGAACAGCAGTACTTGTAGGTGGTTGGCCCTGAGGTAAGGTCGTCGCAGTAGTCGTAGTCGTAGTCGCTGCCGTTGATCTATCCGAGGCTTGATCCGCAACGTTCGTTGTGGGCGGTGGCTGAGGGCTGCTACGGCAGCTGCTGTCCTTGTACATTTATGTGTGTTGGCGCAACGTGTAGCGTGATTGCCAGGGATCACGTGCTCGATGGTAGATGGGATAGTGTTACACAAAAGCCACGCAAAATGCCAATTGCCTAGACCATGCTATTCCCCCGCCTGCATGGGCTAACGATATGCCAACCAATCTGTAAAGAAAATGGAAATGGCACAAAATTTAATTTTGTTTTTCAAAAAATTTCCAAAAATTTATGTCATCGATGATGGAGGTTGTTTGATTTGAAAGTGTGTCACGTGCTTGCATTTATTTATAAATATTCATGATTTCCCCCACCCCTTCATGTGCTTATTAGCTATGTCGTTTCTCTCTACTGGGAACAAAGCGAGATGAAAAAAACCAACTGCGTATGCAAATGCAGTCTGCATAATTATTTGCAACCGCGAAGTGATGATTGAATGGAAATTTGCATATTGGTCAAAAACAAAAATAGAGCCAACCCCAATGCTAATTGATTTATTAGCCGCAATCTATTACACATATGTACATATATAGACCCACACACACATAATATGCCACATAGGCTTTGGTATGGGGATTTTCTATGGAGATGTCCTTGACAAGGCCAACCAAATATTTTGATTGGCCACAAATAATCGCAAAACAATAACACCAACAGCGAAAGGCTACGTGCAGGGAGATTGTGCCAGGTAAGGCAAAAGACGGATGTTCACATTGCTGACGAACAAAAGTTTCAATTTTGAAATCATACCTCAAAAGTAAACACCAAGATATCCAAAGATAAAATTAATAGTTGCCATAGGAATTTCGGACTACAATCGACCACTGCACACATGATAATCCATGCCAATTTCTAATGGGCGAATTTAAAGTCATTTTGTTGTTGCTCTCCGTACATCAATTACTTAAAGGCAATTATTTTCCAAATCTTTGGTTTATCTCACATTTAAATATGCAAGGGGTGGTATACGTTATGTGAATGGATTTCATTACTCATAACACCTAGTGTACCAAATTTATTTATTTTTACTTCTTTGCGTATGATGCATAATGCATTTACAAAATAAATCAATTTGTGTGCTGAACAACAAGTAAACAGAATTATTTTTAAGACAAAATTTGAATGTAGATATTGTTAGGTTTTAGAATAGTCGGATTGTCAAAATCAACTATGGGATGTAAATGGAAAAATAAATAAATATGGAAATAATAATTTATTTTCATTTTTATTTATAGAAAGGGAGATGTACATACATATTTTTGTTTACTCCATGCCAAAACTATTGGCATATAGATATGCATAGAAAAGTCTATACATCATTCAAATTTAGAGAATTGTTTCTTTCACACATATAACCACACATTTCACACATAAGGCCGCCTACATAATATCTAAATCTGAACCGATTTTGATTCCATTTTGCACACATGTTGAGGTGTCCAATAAAACATCTTACGCAAAATTTTGTAAAGATCGGACCGACATTGTGGTTCCCACAGCCTCAAAAGGCAACAACGGATGATAGATATATATGGGAGCTACATCCAAATCTGAACAGATTTTGAAGAAATTTTGCACCCATGTTGAGGCGTCCAATTAAATACCTTACGCAGCATTTTGTAAAGATCGGACGGAAATTGTGGCAACTATAGCCTACAAAATCAACATCGAATAAAATATATCTTATATATTGGATTGCCCAAAAAGTAATTGCGGATTTTTTAAAAGAAAGTAAATACATTTTTAATAAAACTTAGAATGAACTTAAATCAAATATACTTTTTTACACTTTTTTTCTAAAGCAAGCTAAAAGTTACAGCTGATAACTGACAGAAGAAAGAATGCAATTACAGTCACAAGCTGTGAAAAAATTTATCAACGCCAACTATATGAAAAATCCGCAATTACTTTTTGGGCAACCCAATATAAAAATCAAACAAACAACCCTTTTGTTTTTTTGCATGTTTGTGTGTCCCTTATAGACTAAGAAACGGCTGAACCGATTTTCTTGACATTTTCACAGATGGTGCATAATAATCCCTTGGTGAAAATAGGGTACTACATTTTTTGATATCTGAAGGGGAGGCGGACCCTCCCCTTAACTCAAATTTTCAGAAACGTCAGATCTCGGAGATGGGTGATGCGATTTAGGCAAAATTATGTGTGCTCTCCTATAGTAACCTACAATCAAAAATTTGGTATCCGAATAACGGATGGGGTACCAAGGGGCCGCCCCACCCTAAGACCTACCAAACATATATTTAGACAAATCACGACAATATGGGACTCAAATGAAAGATGTTTAGGATTAGAAATCGTATCTAATATCCAATTGTCGAACCAAGTGCTTGGGGGACCACCCCAAGCCCCAAAACACCCCTGAATCGGACATACGTTCCGACCATGGGACTCAAATGAAGGTTAAAATTGCAAATTTTGCCCATGAACATTCCACTAAGGAACAGGGGTAAACTTCTCACATATCAAAGAGTGCAGTCCGATTTAAGTTTAAGTTCAATGATAAGAGACCTCCTTCTTATAGCCGAGTCCGAACGGCGTGCCGCAGTGCGACACCTCTTTGGAGAGAAGTTTTACATGGCATAGTACCTCGCAAATGTTGCCAGCATTAGGAGGGGAAAAACACCGCTGAAAAAAAAAATTTCTGATGGTCTCGCCAGCATTTGAAACTTGACGTTCAGCGTCATAGGCGGACATGCTAACTCATGCGGTGGCCTCCGAAGGGTATTTGCGAGTAAAATACGAATCTGATATCCAAATTTGGGACAAAGTTTCTTGGGGTCCACCCCTTCCCAAAAACACCTTCCAAACAGGACTAATTTACTGACCAAGGCAATATGGGGCTTAAATAAAAGGTATTTAAGTGTAGCATTCGAATCTGATATCCAAATATGGAACCAAGTGTTTGGAAGGTCGCCTCTCCCAAAAAACATCCCCCCAAGGGGACAAATTTACGACCATAGCAATATGGGACTCAAATGAAAGGTCTTTGGGAGTAATGCATGAATCTGATATCAATATTCGGGAAAAGTGCCTCTCCATCTCCACAACACCACCCAAATTGGAAGTATTTACTGGCTATTGCAATATGAGGCTCAAATAAGAGGGTTTTTAGAGTATAACACGAATCTGATATATATTTTTAAGGTCAATCTGATATCAATATTCAGGAAAAGTGTCTATGGGGCCACCCCACCCTCACAACAACACCCAAATAGGAAGTTTTTGCTGACTATTGCAATATGTGGCTCAAATAAGAGGGTTTTAAGAGTAGTACACGAATCTGATATATATTTTCAACACCAACTCACTGAGTGGCCGCCCATCCCCAAAAAACACCCCCAAGCCGGCCATGTTTGCCGACTATGGAAATATGGGCCACAAACTTAAGGTGTTTGGGAGTAGACCACGTATCTGATATCAACATTAGGGACCAACTGTCTAGGGGACGTTTTTGCTCAGGACGTTTTTGCTCACCAAGACAATTTGGGTCTTAAAGAGAGTGGAACTAAATATTTATAGTTTTTATTGTCAATACCCCAAACCGGATATATTTGCTGACTTTTGCAATAAGGAGTTTAAATGAGATTAAAAAACGAAATTGATATCCAATTTTGAATCCAATGGCAATATGGGGTTCAAATAAATGATATACAGTTATGTGAGAATAGAGCACGTTGCTGATATATTTTCCGGGCTTAGTGTTTGGGGACCACCGTAATCCCCAAAACACCCCTAAATCGGGCATATTTACCGACCTTGTAAATGTGGAATTTAAATGAAAGGAATTTGGGGGGTTGAGCAAGAATTGATACCTACTTTCGGGACCAATTTTCTGGGGATCTCCCCCTTTCCCAAAAAACCCTACAAACAGCAATTTTTTACTGACCATCGCAATATGGGGCTCAAATAAAAGTATTTGGAAGTAGAATACGAATTTGATATCCAAATGTAGGACCATGTATTTAGGGCTTCTCCCCCAAAGGGTAACAATTTTTCGACCATGCCAATATGTGGCTCAAATGAAAGGTATTTGTGATTAGAAAACAAATTTGATAACCTATTTTGGCGCCATGTGTTAGGGGGACGCCTCATCGTGTAAACTCCCCTCAACCAATGGCAATATAGGGTTTAAATAAATGGTATTTGAAAAAAGAGCACGATGCTGATATTTTTCAGGGCCAAGTGTCGGGGGGACCACCTCACCCCCGAAAACACCACTAAATCAGATATCATGAGAATATCGGGCTGAAATAAAGTATTTGAAGAATGGAGTATACCTCACATCCAAACTTAAATTCGTAGAACAATAAAGATCATATGGGATTCAGATAAAGGCACTAATATTGTCAAGCGATATACAATTTTCATAGCATGGGTGAAATACCATGCTAAAGCTGTTTAAATGTCAAAAATAAATAATCCAAAGAAACTTTTGTTCCATATAAAGTAAAAAAAGGCGCAGCGGAGCGGGCCCGTGACAGCTAGTAGCCTATAAAATCAAGGTGGAATAAAATATATATATATATATGATCAACAATGAATGAAGGTTTGGTTTGTTCCCCCATTTTTTTGTATGAAGTTCATTAAAAAATAATTGCAAAAAACTCGTTATTGAGAGATTAGTTTGTGTGAGAATTTCATAACAGAGAAGTTCGAGGTCAAAAGAATTAAAAATGGCTGAAAAAAGCTGTGTTTTCAATTTTTAATTGTTTTTGAGAACAATTCGTTATAGCGAAGTTCGTTATAGAGACGTTGGACTGTTTTTATTTTGTTACTATTTTTGTAGTTTTCTTATTGTTTTATTATTTTATTATTTTTATAATATTTCTTTATTATTTATTTTTTTTTGTTCTTCGTATTTTTTTATTATATATTTTTTTCAACTTTTCACTAAAATCACTAACTATGAACAATGCTGTCAAAATGCCAATTACAAATTGCCAACATTTGTGCAAAAAGTGCATTCAATTGTTTAAACAATTTCATGTTGTTGTTGCACACAAACTCAAAAGAACACCACAATGCTGGCACAAATGTCCATACAAATGGCTAAAACAAAAAAAATATGTAAGCAAAAACAAATAACTAAGCTGAAAAAATCACCCTGGCAATAAGCTAAGTTACAGCAAAATCCTTTAAACTTGTCACAGTTTTGCATAGTAAATGGATTAACTCGTATATGGCGACTAAACGAAAAATATGCGAAGATTAAAAGCAACAGAGGACAACATATCGCTACCCTCAACGTATGCCACTTTGTCGTTAGGGGTCCTTGGAAAGATATAAACCCTAGTTATTGGTTGTAAATCGCAAAAATGGGTGACAAGCGTTCTTTTTTTTTCAAAATAACTTTTAGTTATACTGCTTTGTATTTGACTGTGGGGGGCTTTATATTCAGCTGGTTTGTGGTATATCAATAAATGCATTCCCTATACTACTATGAGTCAACTGTCGTTGACAACTGTCATCATGGTCGCTGGTGCTCTAGGTGATCAATAAAATTTTACAAATACAATTTCACCAACAGACAAATGGCTGGACGGACGCCATACCGTACATATATAGATGGGAAAATGCGGTCAGGCATCGGTCACTCAGTTATTCACTTTATCGTCAATATCATGGATGACATGTCTGATGTTCATTACTTTACCCTCTCTTCCACCGTCCTCTAACCATCATCATCATTATTATCAATGCTATCTCGTTTTATCCCTGGATAGAAAGAATTGCGTTTTAATGGCTGCCATGCCAGAGGACATTTAAAAAAAAATACATTTCACAAATGTTGACTGCATTTTCATGAGGACAACGTATTTTTTTTTCTTTGCTCCATATGAGACGGCTCTCAAAAAAAAAAAAAGAACAAAAATGTACAACAGTAAACGTGAATTCTGTGTATGCGGTCAACACTGCAAATTTTGTGAATATGGAAATAAATGCTCTTAGCCAATGATAATGGCCCAGAGCATTAAATCCCCTGCAGATGGGTGTAGGTAGGGCTTGGCCACATTGCAAGAGAACAACTTATGCATTTTTTATGTGCAACAGCTTTCGTGTGCTAGGGCCATGAAATTAATTACTTATGTGCCACAGAATATTCATAAAAAACATGTAGGAGAAGAAGGAAATATCTGAAAGCGTTCTTAACGAAATATGGTATGCATTATGAAATTTATGAATGTATAACAACAAAATAATGATAACGATAGAAAGTTAATTCCAAGAAATAATAAAGTTAAAAGAAAAACATAAATGCTAATGCCTAAAAGTATGCCATAACAAAGTGATTTTCATAAATAATATCACTTATACGCACTTAAGGGCAATTTGAAAGAAATATTTACAAATACATAGAAATATAATAACAAAAGTTATGGTAAAAGCTTTTAGATACAAAAAACCAAAAAATACCGTGAAGGATTGAAGTTATCTTTTACAATATGATATAATTATAAAAAAAATATTAAAATTAAAAATAATTATGGGTAGATTTTGTATTGATACATTTTATGGCCATTTTTTTTTTATTTTATATAAAAGACAGAATTATAGTATTGAAAATAAAGGTAAAAAAGAGGCCTAAAAGTATGCAGCAACTATTAAGTGTCTTTTTTTAAATAACATTACTTATACGCACTCAAGGCATCATCAACATCATTACAAAATAAAGTACAGTATATACAGTAGATCTAAGCAGAGTATTCTGTTCAGCTTTCGAAACAATTGGGCAAAGCTTTAACAAAATTTTGTTTTATTTTTTTATTTAATTGCAAAACACTTTTTGTAACAACACAATCCTAGCCTTATATTACTCCACTAGGATTAATCGTATTTAACTGCTATTTTTGATCTCTTAGCGTAAAAATCACGAATTTTTCACTCAGTTTTTTTTTTTAATGTAGAGTTTGGCAGTCGTATACTTTAAAGATGCACAGAATTCCATCCCTTAAAGATAACGAACAAATGCAAATTTGCCCATGAACATTCCATTAAGGAACTGGGGCAAACTTCTTACAAATCAATAAGTGCTGTACGATTCAATTTTAAGCTCAATGATAAGGGACCTTCTTTTTATAGCCGAGTCCGAACGGGGTGCCGCAGAGCGACACCTCTTTGGGGAGAAGTATTTAAATGACAAAGTACCTCACATATGTCACCAGCATTAGCAGGGGATAATCGGCGCTGAAAATTTTTCTGACATTCCTGCCAGGATTCGAACGCAGACTGTGGCCTCCAATATGTCTGTATATTTTACAAATCCTTACATAAATGTTGTGTTTTTTAATGTTTTTACCTTACATATTCCATTGTTCAGAATAATCAAGAACTACTAATTATACCCTCCACCATAGGATAGGGGTATACTAATTTCGTCATTCTGTTTGTAAATAAAGTATATATATTCTTGATCGTCATTTCATTTTAAGTTGATATAGCCATGTCCGTCCGTCTGTCTGTCCAAAGCACGCTAACTTTCGAAGGAATAAAGCTAACCGCTTGAAATTTTGCACAAATACTTTTTATTAGTACAGGTCGGTTGGAATTGTAAATGGGCCAAATCGGTCCATATTTTGATATAGCTGCCATATAAACCGATCTTGGGTCTTGACTTCTTGAGCCTCTAGAGGGCGCAATTCCCTATACTACTATGAGTTACATATTCCATTGTTCAGAATAATCAAGAACTACTAATTATACCCTCCACCATAGGATAGGGGTATACTAATTTCGTCATTCTGTTTGTAAATAAAGTATATATATTCTTGATCGTCATTTCATTTTAAGTTGATATAGCCATGTCCGTCCGTCTGTCTGTCCAAAGCACGCTAACTTTCGAAGGAATAAAGCTAACCGCTTGAAATTTTGCACAAATACTTTTTATTAGTACAGGTCGGTTGGAATTGTAAATGGGCCAAATCGGTCCATATTTTGATATAGCTGCCATATAAACCGATCTTGGGTCTTGACTTCTTGAGCCTCTAGAGGGCGCAATTCTCGTCCGATTTGACTGAAATTTTGCACGTGGTGTTTTGGTGTCACTTCCAACAACTCTGTTAAGTATGATTCAAATCGGTTCATAATCTGGTATAGCTGTCATATAAACCGATCTTGGATCTTGTCTTCTTGAGCCTCTAGAGGGCGCAATTCTCGTCCGATTTAGCTGAAATTTTGCATGAGATGTTTTGGTATCACTTCCAACAACTGCGCTAAGTATGGTTCAAATCGGTCCATGTTTTGATAAAGCTGCCATATAAACCGATCTTGGGTCTTGACTTCTTGAGCCGCTAGACGGCACAATTCTCGTCCGATTTCACTGACATTTTGCACGTAGTGTTTTGGTATCACTTCCAACAACTGTGTTAAGTATGATTCAAATCGGTTCATAATCTGATATAGCTGTCATATAGACCGATCTTGGATCTTGACTTCTTGAGCCAGTAGAGCGCGTTATTATTCATAAACCGATCTGGGATCTCGACTTCTTCTCATCCGATTAGGCAGAAATTTTGTACAACGGCTTCTCTCATGACCTTTAACATACGTATCTCATATGGTCTTGATACAGCTCCCATATAAATCAATCTCTCAATTTTGCTTCTTGAGCCCCTACAAGGCGCAATTCTTATCCGAATGAATTGAAATATTACACAAAGACTTCAACAATGCTCTGCATTCATTTATGGTCCGAATTGGACTATAACTTGATATAGCTCCAATAGCATAACAGTTCTTATTCAATATTCTTTGTTTGCCTAAAAAGTAGATACCGCGCATAGAACTCGACAAATGCGATCCATGGTGGAGGGTATATAGGATTCGGTCCGGCCGAACTTAGCATGCTCTTACTTGTTTTTTTTTGTTAAATTTGCTGTGCTCGTTGGGATTTTTAATTTCTACTAATAAATTTATATTTAACCTAAATAGCATTGGATAAGTTTTAAATCATGCCAATTATATTTGCATGCTATTTTTCTATTGCATGCAAAGGTGGTTTACAAATGTTCCCGTTAAACTCTGCACACACAAACAACTTAAATGCATTCTAATAGAGAGGTGCAAAACGAACTACCACTATTAGCCCGATATTAAATAGCAATTACTTTATATGTTGAAATGCAAATTTATTTTCGAAAAAAATACAAATTTAATGGAGTAAAATCACGAAAGCAAAAGGATTTTAAATGTGCTAAGTTTACAGAATATATGTGGGGATTTCTTGTGAGCATATTATATAAGGTTTTAATTTCGTCTTGGCAAAGTATTGTGGAGTCTTTAGTGAAGTCAGGTAGACTACAGATTTGTTCTATCCAAGAAAAAAAATTGATATGATCAGATTTAATTATATCTGCCATCAGATTTATTATATCGAACTGGATAATATTAATATTAATATTTGATCTCAAATTTGTCCTGAATTTCCAGCTTTTTTAATAGGTTAATTTCTTTTTCTTTCACTCCTTGCGAACATTTCTTTTTACCACTTACTGATGTTTATTTTCTTTAATTTTAAGTGGGATATCTTTATGGGAATCTTTAGTGTAGGTATGTATATGAACGATTTTTGTTGATAAAATTCTAATGCAATTTTTACCAATACCCTTAAATTAAGCTAACACTTGTTTGGGGCAAAATTTCTAGAGAATAACAATATATTTTTTTATTTGATTTTTTCTGCGTCTCTCTTATATACCCAAAAACGAGAATAATTATCTTGAGAAAGCCCACTCGCATTGCCATTTAATTAAATTTTCAATTTGAAAGAGCATCCAAACCTTTCATATGCTGATAGAATATGTGCACAGAAGTGGGAGTAATAAATTATATCAGAAATGTTCAAAATCAAACTTTAACCTAATTAGTTTTCGTAATTACTCTACTTCAAATCATGAGACTAATAAACTTGTGTGTAAGTATTGAGCAAATTTCATAAATTTGTATTGATTCTGTAATTTTGGGTTAGGTGTTTTATATGGCATATATAATGCAAAACAATGAACAGCCAAAGTTTATATACAGAGAGAATTTTAAACGAAAAAATGTTAAATTTAACAAGGAATAGCGTGCTAAGTTCAGCCGGGCCGATTTTTGCGAACCACTATAGATTCTACTAAAAATGTATACAAACTAAATTTAGTTGATGGGCACAATTTTATTCTACATACCAAACTTCTGTAAAAGCAGCAAAAATTTAAGCTTCTTGGAACCGAGCAGGATAGTCGAGAGACTGATTTCACAACAGAGTGTTCTGTCTGTGCAAAATTTCAGCAAAATCGGACAAAAATGCGGCTTGTAAGGACTCAAGAGGTCAAATCGGCAGATCGGTTTATATAGGAGATATACCAGGTTTTAGACCATTTGGTTGTTTAAAGTCATAACAGAATACTACATGCAAAATTTCGGCCAAATAGGACAAAAATTAAGGTTTGTATGAGCTCAAGAAGTCAAATCGGGAGATCGTTTTCATATGTGGAGCCTATATCAGGTTATAGGCCGATTTGGACCGAACTTGGCATAGTGGAAGTGATAAAACAAAACAATCTGCAACATTTTAGCCAAATCGGACAAAAATTGCGGCTTCCAGGGACTCAAGAAGTCAAATCGGGAGATCGGTTTATATGGGAGCTATATGCAAATCCGAACCGATATCAACAATTGTTCTATTCATTTTCCCACTTCAGACTTGCGGAACAAAGAGGTAGAACTTGGCAACACATTTCCAA